>NC_082646.1:45440912-45743942 GCF_028023285.1 Balaenoptera ricei | reverse complement strand
TTAAACTGAATATATATCTCATTACACAGTGAAGCTTTCGTATGTCTCAACTAATACTTTTATCTTCTTTGACATTAAAAAAATTCCTCAAAGGATGTTTTTCCCCCATATTTATGTCCTTGGTGGATACTACTTGACAATAGTAAAGATTCTGTTGTCCAAAGTGGGCAAAACAGGTGAGCATCCTCTTTACAGAATTTAGTAAAGTATATTTCTATTTGGTTATGGCAATATTAGATTGTTTGAAGAAGCACCCTTCTCAAATGCTTAAATAACACCTGGACAAGGAATAGTGTCTACCTTCAAAGTTGCCCTGCCTAAGCCTTAGAGTACCTTTTCTTTCAAAAATTTTGAATTCTGTAAAATATTGTTAGGACTAAATAATATAAATGTCATACAAACTTGTGTATCAACATGTAAATGGACATAGTGTAGACCAATCATAAAATAGAATACTACTCAACAATAAAAATGGACAAACTACTAATCCTGCAAAAAGACATATGATGCATCTAAAAGCATTATACTGAGTTTAACCAGACCCAAAGAGAATATATTATATGATTTTGTATATGAAAGTCTAGAAATGAGACAGAAGAAATTGAACTTGATAATTAGCAATTGACCTTAATTTTTTTTTAATTGGGGTATAGTTGTTTACAATGTTGTATTAGTTTCTGCTGTACATCGAAGTGAATCAGCTATAGGTGTGTATATATATATATATATATATATATATATATATATATATATATATCCCCTCTTTTTTGGATTACCTTCCCATTTAGGTCACCATAGAGCATTTAGTAGAGTTCCCTGTGCTATACAGCAGGTTCTCATTAGTTATCTGTTTTATACATATTATTGTATATATGTCAATCCCAATCTCCCAATTCATCTCACCCTCCATTTCCCCCTTTGGTGTCCATTCATTTGTGCTCTACATGTGTGTCTCTATTTCTACCTTGCAAACAGGTTCATATGTACCGTTTTTCTAGATTCCCCATATATGGCTTAATATACGATACTCTCTTCTTTCTGACTTACTTCACTCTGTATGACAGTCTCTATGTCCATCCACATCTCTACAAATGCCCCAGTTTCATTCCTTTTTATGGCTGAGTAATATTCCATTGTATATATGTGCCACATCTTCTTTATCCATTCATCTGTCGATGGACACTTAGGTTGCTTCCATGTCCTGGTTATTGTACATAGAGCTGCAGTGAACACTGTGGTACATGACTGTTTTTGAATTATGGTTTTCTCAGGGTATATGTCCAGTAGTAGGATTGCTGAGTCATATGGTAATTCTGTTTTAGTTTTTTAAGGAACCTCCATACTGTTCTCCATAGTGGCTGTATCAATTTACATTCCCACCAATAGTGCAAGAGGGTTCCCTTTTCTCCACACCTTCTCCAGCATTTATTGTTTGTAGATTTTCTGATGATGGCCATTCTGACCAATGTGAGGTGATACCTCATTGTAGTTTTGATTTGCATTTCTCTAATAATTAGTGATGTTGAGCATCTTTTCATGTGTCTCTTGGCCATCTGTATGTCTTCTTTGGAGAAATATCTGTCCATTTTTTGATTGGGTTTTTTTTTTTTTTTTAATATTGAGCTGCATGAGCTGTTTGTATATTTTGGAGATTGATCCCTTGTCTGTTGCTTCATTTGTAAATATTTTCTCTCATTCTGAGGGTTGTCTTTTTGTCTTGTTTATGGTTTCCTTTGCTGTGCAAAAGCTTTTAAATTTCATTAGGTCCCATTTGTTTATTTTTGTTTTTATTTTCATTACTCTAGGAGGTGGGTCAAAAAAGATCTTGCTGTGCTTTATGTCAAAGAGTCTTCTTCCTATGTTTTCCTCTAAGAGTTTTATAGTGTCTGGTCTTATATTTAGGTCTTTAATTTAAGTTTATTTTTTGTGTATGGTGTTAGGGAGTGTTCTAATTTCATTCTTTTACATGTAGCTGTCCAGTTTGCCCAGCACCACTTATTGAAGAGACTGCCTTTTCTCTATTGTGTATTCTTGCAATATATAATCTTGTCATAGATTACTTGTGTGGGTTTATCTCTGGGCTTTCTATCCCTCTCCATTGATCTGTATTTCTGTTTTTGTGCTAGAGTACCTTTTAAACATTGGAAATTCAGTGTCTAATACTTCCTGGCACATACTCAATATTCTATAAACATGTATTGATAGAACTAAGCATTCAAGAAAAAATGAATAGCAAATCTCACAAACTATGAAATGTTATTTGTATAATAAAGTATAATTATTGAGGAAAGCATTGTGAAAGTATTATTAATTTTTATTGCTAGGTCTTCTGATATTAGTGAAATGAAAGAAGTTAAGTGTAAGAACGATCAGTCTCAGATTTATCCTTAAATGTGTAAATGGAAGAAAAAGCTGGTGAGCAAACATTGTGTGAATGTGGTGCTGCCTGTAATACTGTGTATGCAAACCCTGTCAAATGCTATAGATATTTGGGGCACGCAAGGAAAAGCCTAGGGAAATACTCATTTGGGTAATTGTATCAAGCCCAAGAGCAGACATCTGTCTGTTCTTCAAATCAGCAAAGAAACAAGGGCAGTTAGCACTATATATGGAAATGGAATTCTCAATGGAGCTGGGTGAGTACCATCAATACTCATAATTAAGGGAGAGCACTTCAGACAGCTGCATGCAGTGTGGCGCAGTTCCTCATGATCACAGAGGATTCAGGCGGCTGCCAAAGCTTCCTGTCCCTTGAGGACAGGCAAACTCAGAAGCAAGCTGTTACTGAACGTGAGATTGAGCCAGGTTCTGAATTTCTTAAAAGCTTGAGGATGCTCTTCGAAGGAAAAGACTGTTAGAGAAATTTTAGATAGTTGGGTCAAACAAATAGACGTTTTCTACTTGTTCAAGTATATGTAGCTTCACTTATTAAACTGTAAACATCTTGGGAACAGCATTAAATGGTTCCATTAAGAAAGATAGGATGGAATGTTGGCGAGTCAGAAAGCTGGCAGACATACCAGCAGCCAGGAAATGGAGGCCCTTAGGAAGAAGCAGACACTGTCTTTGTAATTTATGTTTCTCAGATGCTGATTAAAGAAAAACACTAAAGAATAGAGGATTCTATTTTAGCTACTGCATTCTGTAAAATGGGGTGTTAGTATCTCTCAGCCTTCCCACATGCCTCATCTTCTCCCTTTTTCTCCTTGGCATATAAACTTGTCAAGTAAGTAACCTAATTTATTTGAGATGTCTCATACATGGTGGTCATTCTGAAATAAAATAATTCAGAAGATGGTAGAGGAGTAGACCATCACAAAAATGCTTTTTAACTAAAATTCTCTATTGATGCTAATTTACAAGTGTGTTTGTGTCCCTTTTCAAAGGAATGCTATTTCTCTTTGTTCAATTCTATTTATTACCTACCTTATTATTATTATTTTTTAATGGACCATTCAATGAGAAGAGGAAGAGATGAGAGACTTTGGCTTACATTCCAACTTTCTTATGTTCTAGTTGTTTACATAAATGAGGAAAACTCAGTTTACTTCTCTGAATATATTTTCCCATGAAGAGATACAAGGATTTGAATTTTGGGTAAGGAGATCTATAATATGTGCTCTGAATTTCATTAGGAGAATGATTTGTATGTAGATCAACAACAACAACAACAACAACAACAACAAAAAACACTTGAGTTTGGTAAAAGGGCAATGTAAATTCAAGATTGTGTTAGAGATAAAATCAAAATTCTACCAAAGCTAACCATGATAGTAACTGGGATAGGAATAGTTTCCTGCCAGAAATAACTATACAAACAGACATAAAATGAAAAACAAATTGTTTTATAAATTGGACAGTAGGACACAGATCTAATTCCTGAAGAAAGAGAAACAAAGGATATGTGCACTACCATCAACCTAGCTCTCTGTCTGGAGGTAATTTCTTGTCATTGGCACAGGGAACTTGTGCCCAAACACAGCACGTAGCCTTGCAGAGTAGAGAAGACATGGATTGGATCTGGAGTTGCTTAGCTGGTAGTTTCACTCTTTCAAGAAATTGGTCCATTGCATCTAACTTTTCAAATTTGTGGGTATAGAGTTGTTCAGAGCAACCCTTTATTATCATTTTAATGTCCATGGGGTCTAGAGTGAGAACACTCTGTCATTTCTGATATTGCAATTTGTGTCTTTTGCCTTATCTTGGTTAGCCAGGCTAGAAATTTATCATATCAATTTTATTGACCCTTTCAAAGAACCAGTGTATGGTTTCATTGCTTTAATAATTTAAAAATTATTTTTCTATTTTCAATTTCCTTGCTTTGTACTCTAATTTTTATTGTTATTTTTCTTCCCGCATACTTTAGTTTAAATGCTCCCCTTTTCCTAGAGTCCATAGATGGAAGCTTAGATTATTGGTTTTAAATTTATCTTCTCTTCTAATGTATACATTTAATATTGTATATTTTCCTCTAATGTGGCATTTGCCACATTCCATATATTTTTAAAAATTCTATTTTTTTCATTCGGTTAAAATATTTAAAAAATTTCTTTTGAGACTTCTTTAGCCAATGTTATTTAAAAGTGTGTTGTTTAATCTTCAAGTATTTGGATATTTTTGAGATATTTCTCTATTAATGATTTCTAGTTTAATTCTGTTGTGCTTTGAGAACATACTTTGTGTGATTTTGATTTTTTAATTTGTCAAGGTGTGTTTCATGGTACAGAATGTGTTCTATTTTGGTGAATGTTTCATTTGAGTTTGAGAAGAAAGTCAGTGCTTCTGTTGTAATGGAATATTCCATAAATATCAATTAGATCAAGTTGATTGTGCTGGTCAGGTCACAGGATCTTTACTTATTTTTAGTCTATTTTACCTATCAATTACTGAAAGACGGGTGTTTAATTCTCCAACTGTAATAGTGAATTTTCCTATTTCTTCTTGCAGTTCTACCAGCTCTTATCTCAAATATTTTCACTCTCTTGTTAGGTGCATGCATATTTAGGCTTTTTTTGTGTGTGTAGAAAATTGACCCCTTCATCATTATATATATATATAATGCCACTCTTTTTTTCTTGTTCTGAAACTCTTCTGTATGAAATTAATATTGCCGCTTTAGTTTACTTTTGATTAATGTTAACAGGTTATATTTTCCTCCTCACCTTTATTTTTAACCTGAATTTATATTTAAAGTGGGTCTTCGTACACGACACGTAGTTGGGGCTTGTTTTTATAATCCACTCTGTCAGTTTAATTTTTAATTTGTGTGTTTAGACGACCTACATTTAAGTTGATTTTGATTATATTAATATCTACCATGTTTGGTCATTATTTGTCACCTCTTTTTCTCCTTCTCTGTTTTTTTTTTTTTTTTCAGTGAAACTGTCTCAAATGAGAGAATTATATTTAGATATTATTTTACAGTTAGCTTTAAATATACATTACCTCATTTCTTTCAATGAAATCTTGAACCATATCCTTGTGTTTTTCCCCCTGATTTTTTTTTTAAATTGAAGTACTCTTGACTTAAAATGATAAATTAGTTTCAGCAAAACAAGGTGATCCAATATTTTTATAGATTATACTTCACTTAAAGTTATTATAAAATATTGACTATATTCCTTTGCAGTACAATATATCCTTATAGCTAATTTTATACATAGTAGTTAGTACTTCTTAATCTAATACCCTTATCTTTGCCCCTCCCCCTTACTTCTCTCCACTGATAATTACTAGTTTGCTTTCTATATCTGTAAGTTTGTTTCTGTTTTCTTACATTCATTCATTTGTTTCATATTTTAGATTCCACATATAAGTGATAACATATGTTAAATATCTTTCTCTGTCTGACTTATTTCACTAAGCATAATGCCCACCAGGTCCAACCATGCTTTTGCAAATGACAAAATTTCATTCATTTTTATGGCTGAGCAAATTCCATTTTATATATATATATATATGTACACACACACATACCACACCTCCTTTATCCATACATCTGTTGATGGACACTTGATGTTTCCGTATCTTGACTATTTTAAATAATGACGCTATGAACACTGAGGTGCATATATAGTTTTGAATTAGATAATAATAAATGTTATTGTTTTCTTCAGGTGTATACCCAGGAATGAAATTGCTGGATCATATGGTAGTTCTATTTTTAGTTTTTGAGGAATCTCCCATACGATTTCCCATAGTGGCTGCACTAATTTACATTACCACCAACAGTGTAGGAGGTCTCCTTTTCTCCACTTCCTCACCAACATTTGTTATTTGTACTCTTTTTTACTATAGCCACTCTGACAGGTGTGAGTTGACACCTCATTGGGTTTTGGTTTACATTTCCCTGATGATTAGCAATTTTCTGCACCTTTTCATGTGCCTATTGGCCACCTGTATGTCTTTTTGAGAAAAATGCCTATTCAGGACTTTGGCCAATTTTTTTTTAACAACTTTATTGCAGTACGATTGCTTTACAATGGTGTGTTAGTTTCTGCTTTATAACAAAGTGAATCAGTTATACATATACATATATCCCCGTATCTCCTCCCTCTTGCATCTCCCTACCACCCTCCATATCCCACCTCTCTAGGTGCTCACAAAGGACGGAGCTGATCTCCCTGTGCTATGTGGCTGCTTCCCACTAGCTATCTATTTTACATTTGGTAGTGTATATATGTCCATGCCACTCTCTCATTTTATCCCAGCTTACCCTTACCCCTCCCCGTGTCCTCAAGTCCATTCTCTACATCTGCGACTTTATTCCTGTCCTGCCCCTAAGTTCTTCAGAACATTTTTTTTTTTTTTTTAGATTCCATATATATGTGTTAGCATACGGTATTTGTTTTTCTCTTTCTGACTTACTTCACTCTGTATGACAGACTCTAGCTCCATCCATCTCACTACAAATAACTCAATTTCGTTTCTTTTTATGGCTGAGTAATATTCCATTCTATATGTGCCACATCTTCTTTATCCATTCATCTGTCAATGGACACTTGGGTTGCTTCCATGTCCTGGCTATTGTAAATAGAGATGCAATGAACATTGTGGTACATGACTCTTTTTGAATTATGGTTTTCTCAGGGTATATGCCCAGTAGTGGGATTGCTGGGTTGTATGGTAGTTCTATTTTTTGTTTTTTAAGGAACCTCCATACTGTTCTCCATAGTGGCTGTATCAATTTACATTGCCACCAACAGTGCAAGAGGGTTCCCTTTTCTCCACAACCTCTCCAGCATTTATTGTTTGTAGATTTTTTGATGATGGCCATTCTGACTGGTGTGAGATGATACCTCATTGTAGTTTTGATATGCATTTCCCTAATGATTAGTGATGTTGAGCATCCTTCCCTGTGTTTGTTGGCAATCTGTATATCTTCTTTGGAGAAATGTCTATTTAGGTCTTCTGCCCATTTTTGGATTGGATTGTTTGTTTTTTTGATATTGAGCTGCATGAGATGCTTGAAAATTTTAGAGATTAATCCTTTGTCAGTTGCTTCATTTGCAAATATTTCCTCCCATTCTGAGGGTTGTCTTTTGATCTTGTTTATATTTTCCTTTGCTGTGCAAAAGCTTTTAAATTTCATTAGGTCCCATTTGTTTATTTTTGTTTTTATTTTGATTTCTCTAGGAGGTGGGTCAAAAAGGATCCTGCTGTGATTTATGGCATAGAGTGTTCTGCCTATGCTTTCCTCTAAGAGTTGGATAGTGTCTGGCCTTACATTTAGGTCTTTAATCCATTTTGAGTTTATTTTTGTGTATGGTGTTAAGGAGTGTTCTAATTTCATTCTTCTAAATGTAGCTGTCCAGTTTTCTTGGCACCACTTATTGAAGAGGCTGTCTTTTCTCCATTGTGTATTCTTGCCTCCTTTATGAAAAATCAGGTGACCATATGTGCGTGGGTTTATCTCTGGGCTCTCTATCCTGTTCCATTGATCTATATTTCTTTTATTGTACCAGTGCCATACTGTCTTGATTACTGTAGGTTTGTAGTATAGTCTGAAGTCAGGGAGCCTGATTCCTCCAGCTCTGTTTTTCGTTCTCAAGATTGCTTTGGCTATTCATGGTCTTCTGTGTTTCCATACAAATTGTGAAATTTTTTGTTCTAGTTCTGTGAAAATGCCAGTGGTAGTTTGATAGGGATTGCACTGAATCATTAGATTACTTTGGGTAGTATAGTCATTTTCACAATGTTGATTCTTCAAATACAAGAACATCGTATGTCTCTCCATCTCTTTGTATCATCTTTAATTTCTTTCAACAGTGTCTTATAGTTTTCTGCATACAGGGCTTTTGTCTCCTTAACTAGGTTTATTCCTAGGTATTTTATTCTTTTCGTTGCAATGGTAAATGTGAGTGTTTCCTTAATTTCTCTTTCAGATTTTTCGTCATTAATGTATAGGAATGCAAGAGATTTCTCTGCATTAATTTTGTATCCTGCTACTTTACCAAATTCATTGATTAGCTCTAGTAGTTTTCTGGTATAGCATCTTTAGGATTCTCTCTCTATATTTTCATGTCATCTGCAAACACCAACAGTTTTACTTCTGTTCTGATTTGGATTCCTTTTATTTCTTTTTCTTCTCTGATTGCTGTGGCTAAAACTTCCAAAACTATGTTGAGTAATAGTAGTGAGAGTGGGCAACCTTGTCTTGTTCCTGATCTTAGTGGAAATGGTTTCAGTATTTCATCATTGAGAACGATGTTGGCAGTGGGTTTGTCATATATGGACTTTATTATGTTGACGTAAGTTCCCTCTATGCCCACTTTCTGGAGAGTTTTTTTCATAAATGGGTGTTGAATTCTGTCAAAAGCTTTTTCTGCATCTGTTGAGATTATCATATGGTTTTTATCCTTGAGTTTGTTAATATGGTGTATCACATTGATTGATTTGCATATATTGAAGAATCTTTGCATTCCTGGGATAAAACCCACTTGATCATGGTGTACCATCCTTTTAATGTGCTCTTGGATTTTGTTTGCTAGTATTTTGTTGAGGATTTTTGCATTTATATTCATCAGTGATATTTGCCTGTAATTTTCTTTTTTTGTGACATCTGTGTCTGATTTTGGTATCAGGGTGATGGTGGCCTCATAGAATTAGTTTGGGAGTGTTCCTCCCTGTGCTATATTTTGGAAGAGTTTGAGAGGGATAGATGTTTGCTCTTTTCTAAATGTTTGAAAGAATTCGCCTGTGAAGCCATCTGATTGGGCTTTTGTTTGTTGAAAGATTTGTAATCACAGTTTCAATTTCAGTGCTTGTGGTAAGTCTGTTTATATTTTGTATTTCTTCTTGGTTCAGTCTCAGAAGATTGTTCTTTTTCAAGAATTTGTCCATTTCTTCCAGGTTCTCCATTTTATTGGCATATAGTTGCTTGTAGTGGTCTCTCATGATCTTTGTATTTCTGCAGTATCAGTTGTTACTTCTTCTTTTTCATTTCTATTTTTGTTGATTTTAGCCTTCTCCCTTTTTTTCTTGATGAGTCTGGCTAATGATTGATCAATTTTGTTTATCTTCTCAAAGAATGAGCTTTAAGTTTTATTGATCTTTTCTATTGTTTCTTTCATTTCTTTTTCATTTATTCCTGATCTGTTCTTTATTATTTCTTTCTTTCTCTTAACTTTGTGTTCTTTTGGTTCTTTCTCTAATTGCTTACATGTAAGTTTAGGTTGTTTATTTGAGATGTTTCTTGTTTTTTGAGGTAGGATTGTATTGCTATAAACTTCTTTCTTAGAACTGCTTTTGCTGCATCCCATAGGGTTTGGACGGTTGTGTTTTCATTGTCATTTGTTTCTAGGTGTTTATTGATTTCCTGTTTGATTTCCTCAGTGATCTCTTGGTTATTTAGTAGTGTATTGTTTAGCTTCCATGTGTTTGTATTTTTTACAGTTTTTTTCCTGTAATTGATATCCAGTCTCTTAAGATTGTGGTTGGAAAAGATACTTGATACAACTTCAATTTTCTTAAATTTACCAAGGCTTGCTTTGTGACCCAAGATATGATCTATCCTGGAGAATATTCCATGAGCACTTGAGAGGAAAGTGTATTCTGTTGTTTTTGGATGGGCTGTCCTATAAATATCAATTAAGTCCATCTAGTTTAATGTGTCATTTAAAGCTTGTGTCTCCTTATTTATTTTCATTTTGATTGATCTGTCCATTGGTGAAAGAAGTGGGGTGTTAAAGTACCCTACTATTATTGTGTTACTGTTGATTTCTCCTTTTATGGCTGTTAACATTTGCCTTATGTATTGAGGTGCTCCTATGTTGGGTGCATAAATATTTACAATTGTTATATCTTCTTCTTGGATTGATCCCTTGATCATTATGTAGTGTCCTTTGTCTCTTGTAATAGTCTGTATTTTAAAGTCTATTTTTTCAGATATGAGAATTCCTACTGCAGGTTTCTTTTGATTTCCATTTGCATGGAATATCTTTTTCCATCCCCTCACTTTCAGTCTGTATGTGTCCCTAGGTCTGAAGTGGGTCTCTTGTAGATAGCATATATACAGATTTTGTTTCTATATCCATTCAGCCAGTCTATATCTTTTGGTTGGAGCATTTAATTGACTTGCATTTAAGGTAATTATCAATATGTGTGTTCCTATTACCATTTTCTTGATTGTTTTGGGTTTGTTATTGTAGGTCTTTTCCTTCTCTTGTGTTTCCTGCCTAGAGAAGTTCCTTTTGCATTTGTTGTAAAGCTGGTTTGGTGGTGCTGAATTCTCTTAGCTTTTGCTTGTCTGTAAGCGTTTTTATTTCTCCATCAAATCTGAATGAGATCTTTGTTGGATAGAGTAATCTTGGTTGTAGATTTTTCTCTTTCATCACTTTAACTATGTCCTTCCACTCCCTTCTGGCTTGCAGATTTTCTGTTGAAAGATCAACTGTTAATAACCTTGTGGTGATTTCCTTGTATGTTATTTGTTGCTTTTCCCTTGCTGCTTTTAATAATTTTTCTTTGTGTTTAATTTTTGATAGTTTGATTAATATGCATCTTGGCGTGTTTCTCTTTGGATTTATCCTGTATGGGACTCTCTGTGCTTCCTGGACTTGATTGACTATTTCCTTTCTCATATTAGGGAAGTTTTCAACTATAATCTCTTCAAATATTTTCTCAGTCCTTTTCTTTTTCTCTTCTTCTTCTGGGTCCCCTATAATTCGAATGTTGTTACATTTAATGTTGTCCCAGATGTCTCTGAGACTGTCCTGAATTCTTTTCATTCTTTTTTCTTTATTCTGCTCTGTGGTAGTTATTTCCACTATTTTATCTTCCAGGTCACTTATCCATTCTTCTGCCTCGGTTACTCTGCTATTGATTCCTTCTAGAGAATTTTTAATTTCATTTATTGTGTTGTTCATCATTGTTTGTTTGCTCTTTAGTTTGTCTAGTTTCTTGTTAAATGTTTCTTGTATTTTCTCCACTCTATTTCCAAAATTTTGGATCAACTTTTTTCTCATTACTCTGAATTCTTTTTCAGGTAGACTGCCTATTTCCTCCCCATTTGTTTGGCCTGGTGGGTTTTTAAATTGCTCCTTCATCTGCTGTGTATTTCTCTGTCTTCTCATTTTGCTTAACTTACTGTGTTTGCATTCTCCTTTTTGCAGGCTGCAAGTTCGTTGTTCTTTTTGTTTTGGTGTTTGTCCTCAGTGAGTAAGGTTGTTTCAGTGGGTTGTGTAGGTTTCCTGGTGGATGGTACTGGTGCGGGTGTTCTTGTGGATGAGGCTTGATTTTGTCTTTCTGATGGGCAGGAGCACGTTTGGTGGTGGGTTTTGGGGTGTCTATGAACTTAGTATGATTTTAGGCAGGCTCTCTGCTAATGGGTGGGTTGTGTTCCTGTCTTGCTAGTTTTTTGGCATGGGGTGTCCAGCACTGGAGTTTACTCATCATTTAGTGGAGCTGGGTGTTATCGTTGAGATGGAGATCTCTGAGAGAGCTCTTGCTGATTGATATTACATGGGGCCAGGAGGTCTCTGGTGGTCTAATATCCTGACCTTGGCTCTCCCACCTCAGAGGCTCTGGCCTGACACCTGGCTGGAGCACCAACACCCTTTTGGAAAATCTGAGGTCTTCTGCCAGTGTTCAGTCGGGGTTCTGTAGGAGTTATTCCACATGTAGTTGTATTTTTGATGTATTTTTGGAGAGGAAGGTGATCTCCACATCTTTCTCCTCTGCCATCTTGAAGGTCCCCCCCTCTTTTGTTTTCTTAATGAGGCTGGCTAAGGGCTTATCTCTTTTTTTTATCTTTAAGAAAAAAATCTCTTGGTTTCACTGATCTTTTCTAATTTTTTTTGGGGGGGGGGTCTCTATTTTATTTATTTTCCCTCTGATATTTATTATTTCCTTTCTTCTTCTAACTTCGGGCCTTGTTCTTTTTCTAACTCCTTTTTGTAGAAGGTTAAGTTATTTATGTATTTTCTAGTTTCTTTAGAAAACCCTCTAATACTTCTTTTATTGTCAGCTTAGTATTGATGAACGTTTTTAGTTTTTACTTTTCTGAGAAGTTCTATATGTCTCCTTCAATTCTAAATGCTAACCTTGGTCTGTAGAGTATCTTTGGTTGTATGTTTTTCCCTTTCACCACTTTAAGTATAACATGCCACTCCCTTCTTGTCTGCAGAGTTTCTGCAGAACAATCAGCTGATGGCTCTATGGGGTTCCCTTGTATGTGACTCTGTTTTTCTCTTGTTGCCTTTAGAGTTCTCTCTTAAAATTTGTTATTCTAATTATGATATTTCTTGGTGGGGGTCTGTTTGGATTCATCTTGTTTGAAACCCTTTGTCTTCCTGTATCTGGATATGTTTCCTTATTCATGTTTGGGAAGTTTTCAGTCGTAATTTTATCAAGTAGATTTTCAACACCTTTCTCTCTCTCTTCTCCTTCTGGGGCCCCTACAATGCCAATGTTGGTACACTTGATGTTATTCCAGGGGTCCCTTAAACTGTTCTCATTTTTTTTTCTTTTTGCTGTTCCAATTGAGTAATTTCTATTTTTCTCTCTTTTCCTCTACCTGCCAGAGTCATAAAATCTTCTTTTAGACTCTTTTCCATGACCGCCTTGTAGGGTTTATTGAGGTAAAATCCCAGAACTTGTAGGAGTCTCCTAAGATTGTCACCCTGAGTAGTTTTTCACTTTCAAGGTAGTCCACACTCAGCCTTCACCAACTTATCAAAATCACAATTTAAGTGTACTTATTGGTTTGTGACTGTAGTGTTTTCTCCTCCAGTGAAATGGATCTCAGCTATGACTCTCTGTATTTGTCTGTTTCTCCAGATTTTGGGGTGTTGGTTTGCCCTGCAAACTCAACTTTCTGATGGTTCCAAGAAAAGTCAGTGATTTTCAGTTTGTCATGTCTTTTCGTGTAAGAACGGGAGCGATGACTTCAAAGTCCTTTACAAGTTAGAGCCAAAACTACCAATCTATATGTTGACTTTAGTTTTCAGAATACAACAAAACTAGGCATTATTTTCACATTCACAATATAAAAGTATATTTTACCAACCACCAGAAAAGCTCAAATGCCATTGGTACTGTGGGCAGTATTTCCCTTTATTATGAAGTTCCTCATTGTTATCTGTGCTCACTGAGGAAAAGACTCTGAGAGATTGTTGGATATAATAAAACTCAGCTTAGGATAATACCTTTCAAAAATACCTTAGGTATTTTGCACCCAGAGCTGAAATCATAATGGAGATTTTTCTTTTGGTACTACTATGAAAAAAGGCATTTGCTTTCCTGTGCTTTTATTTTTATATGATTTGCAAAACATATCTGCCCAAGGACTTGTGTCTGGAATATATAAAGAACACTTATAACTCAATAATAAGACAAAGATGCCAATTAAAAAATGGACACTCCACTTAATAAGGTATAAGAATGAGAAATAAATGTATGAAAATTTACTCAACCATAGTAGTCATTAGCAAAATGAAAACTAAAACCACAAGGAGATACTACTATATTCCTGCTAGAGTGACAAAAGAAGCAAAAAAAACCCTGACTATATCAAGTGTTAGTAAACATGTGGAGGAACTGGAATTTTCATAGACTGTTGGTAGAAATGTAAAATGGTAAGGTCATTTTGGAAAAAAGCTTGAAATTCTTAAAAACTTAAACATATGTCCTCCATATGACCTGTCCATTCCACATCTAAGTATTTACTCAAAAGAAATGAGAAAATATACTCATATCAATATTTTTCATGAATATTCATAGAAGCTTTCTTTGGAAACAACACAGATATCCACAAACAGATGAAAAGATATACAAATTGTGACATAACCATTAAAAGAAATATTACTCAGCCCTAAAAAATAACTGGCTATTGATACATGCAACCACAACTTTGAATCTCATAACAAGCATCCTGAATGAAATAAGCCAGACGAGGAAGACAGTATGTTATATGATTTCATTCATATACAATTCTAGAACTTACAAATTAAACTAAAGATAAAAATCAGAGCAGTGTTTGCTTCTGGATAGGCAAGGGAAAGGAAGTAATGGAAGAAGTAAAAAGAGACATAAGGAAATTTTGGGTGTGATAGATGTATTCATATTATCTTGATTGTGGTGTTTGTTTCATGGGTGAATACTTATCAAAGTGTATTCTTTGTACATGGGCAGTTTGATGTATACAAAGTAGATATTAAAAAAGCTGTAATAAATGATTAATTCAGTGCCTGATTTCCAGAATGGTCTATAAATAGTACATAGTATGTACTATGACACAAATAAATACAAGGTACTTTGGGGCCACAGATAGAGGAACACTTACTCTCTCTTGGGGATGTCTTACACAAATCTAATCTAAAATATTATTAATACTATTAATAACACTATTGAGCTATTTCTTTGTTTTTGTTTCTATGTGGAAATTAGCTCAATTGTACATTTTCATTTCATACTCAACATTTTACAGCAACTAATTTATTTCACAAACAAATGTTATTTTCTAACATTTCCCAGTGGTAGGGAAGAAGCTTGAATGATTTATCTAAACACTAGAATATGACAGATTCCATCTTTAGCTGAAGTTTTCACTGCTAGCATACATTTAAAAAATGACCATCCCTACAAAATCTTTAAATATCTAGTGATTACATAAACCTCTATTTCCAAATCCATTGTAAAGGAGATATATTTCTGGAAGAGAGTGGAATATATTAAACACTGAACTTGATAGCTAGTGTAGCTACTTGGAGGAAATACAATAGTAACACAAGTTAGGGTTTCTTCACCTACATTTGTTTGGACTGTTAGTTAATTCTTCTTCATTTTTTCCCACTTCTATAATGCACAGTAATCACCACTAACAATGAAACTGCATTATAATTTAAAAGTTCTACTCTAAAAATATTTTACTGAATTTAATTCCATCAATCGAAGAGGCTTGCTATGTAACACCGAATATCGTTCTCTTCTATGCTGTATTGTTTCTGAAAAGTGTGAAAACTTTGGAAACATGGCTGACTAGTGAATATTCTCTTAAAATTTTAAAAGTGTCCTCAAGAATATTAAATATATAATTAGACAATGTGTGCATTCTGAATTTATAACTGAGAGATGTTGTCCCATTGAATATACGATTTATTATTATTCAAAAATATCTTTTTACCAGTACTTGTTTTCTGAAATACTTTTGATCACTCACATTAGCTCTGATATACATATATAATCTTTCTTTTGTATATCATAATGTTCTTAAACATTAGGTATGAGCAGAATATATTTTGAATGCAGTAGAATCCATACTGTGAAGGTATCTTAGTAAATCGCTTTGGAAAACACAGAATCCATAAGCAAAGCCTACATTAAAAATAGTAAAGTTCACTGTTCCTGACCTTTAGGAGAAAGGGCATACATAAGGAGATCATGATAAAGTGCTTTTGTATTACACACACACACACACACACATCTGGTTTAATGAAGATGATTCTTAGTGATGGGCATCCCCAGAAAGTGTGCCAGGGTTGATTAGTGATGTCTGTCTTGGTCACAGAAGAGAGATTTGGCAATATTTCTACAGACCACACCATATGGGGAGAAATTATACTGTAGTTACTGGTCACTGATAAAAGACTTTATCAAAGGAGACAGATATTTGTTTTTATTTCCCCAGAAAAGAGGCTTCAACAATTCATAATGTTGAACTACTACTAAAAGTTGTTGTATTAAAAGTTGTTATAGTTCTTATAAAATAGTTGTGACTTGCAATTTCCTTCTGTACTTAAACATATATTTTTAGTATTTTAGAATGCTTGTCAACTGAAAAAAGATTCTATTCTGTCATTCCTTTCAAAGAATCTAGAAGTAAGTGGTAAAACACCTTCAGTTTGGAAGTCAGGATTTACAAAACTTATTCTGAGTTATTTCTTCCTTTCCCTAGATAAATGTCTTCCACAGACTGTCGGCTGGAGAAAACCAGAAATTGAAGGCTAAATTTCCCTCTTCTGACACCAGGTTTGACTCTGAATGTAATATTGGTCTTGGAGCCTCAGTTAAGACTATAGCCATTGTTCAAAATGAAGAGTTGATGTTAAATTATTGCATATTGAATCACAGAAAAGAATATACACATACACATGCCCACATACATATATAGGCTATTTTTTATTTGATTTTTGCCAAAATGTATTCTCAAGTTGGGAATGAGAGGTGAAGGAAATTCAAAGTATATTGTGTAAGAAGAGCATATGCTTAAACCAATATCACTTGCCAGATGATACTGGGCAGGCAGCATGTTTGGGAGATTTCAGAGGATGCTTTTTGTTCTCACTCACTGGTGTTCATTAAAAGCACGGTGATCATATATTATACTTCTATCTCTCAATGAGACGGTTGTTAAGTGTTCTAGAGAAATGGGAGTTGGGGTAACTCTATTATTGGGTCAATCCAAAGAACTATAGGCTAACACAGAAATAAATCTAGAATTTGAAATTTATTATAAATTTCACTCAGATCTAAATTCTGGTTATGCCTTGTACAACTATGTGACTTTAGACAAATTTACTTAGTTTATCTGAACCTCTGCTTTTTTCATTTGCAAAATGGTGATGATAATCTTATCTCCAAGCATGATTATAAGGATTAAATAAATGAGTTAAAGTATATAAGATTCTTAGCTGAGAATTGGGAACATGGCAAACATTTAATAAAATTTACTTTTGTCAGGTTTTTTTCAAAGTAGTTCAGCTCAAATAACTATTACTTTGTGAAGCTTTACCTTCTGTTTTTTCTTTACTAAGAATTAAAACTTCTTTCCTCTGGGTCCTTCAGGATACATTGTTTATACCTCTGTGCTAGCCAGACATATACGGTATTCTGCCTATTCTATCTTAGCTTGTGATTGATTCTGTAGATGTCTATTTTGTCTAGAATTCTAGGCATTAAAATCATGTCCTATCTGTCCTTTTATCTCACACAGGGTCTATCCCTGTGCCTTGGAAAGATTTAGGTTTTCGATGAATGTTGAACGTATTATATTGAACTCATCATAGCCCCATGGACTTAACAGCCTTTATTATTGGGTTTATTTTTCAAATTTGATACTGAATTTCTAGGAAATCATTGGCTTTCCCAAGGAAGTTGTGTGTTATTTTGATGATTAATTCACTATTTATTTAAAATGTGGCAATCTGGGGAAAAGTAATTTCCAAAAGCAAGTGTGTATTTGAAGCTAAACATATTTGACCTTAATATAAAAATAAAAAGACTGAATCAGAGATATGAGTGTACAAAGGGAAAACTCAGAATTGAAGCTAATTGGGCATGTGCTCCTGTAGTCATAAATACTAGTAAGTGAGCATGGCTCACTTAATTACTGAAGTTGACCATTAATCCTTCGTAGGCTAGTGTGGGTCTAATATTTAGTACTGCTGCCAAGTGATGCTATGCTCAGCAAAATGATAGAATGATATTTTTCCCAATGGGGAAGAGCAGAGGGGGCTAATTCATTTATTTATTCACTCAACCAGGAAATAATTACTGAGAACTCACTAAGTGCCAAGTATACAAAACTGAATGAGACAAAGCACTTACTCTCAGAGTCTAAAGGGAAGAGACAGGAATAAACAAGCAATTATATATAATACACTGTGGTGAGTGCCAGGATAGAGCTCCATATAGAGTGAACAGCTAGGAATGGTTTCTAACTCAGACATTTAGGGTGGGTCTGTGTTTAAGAACCATTAGACTTAAGGACAAGTATGAAGATGACGCATTTAAAAACAGTTCTGGAAGCATGGCAAGTATTTTTTCCATTGCGATAATAAAATATAGAGTATTAAATGATGAAATTACTTCAAAACAATTCTAGTTAGTGGGGCTAGAATTTAGTTTTATGTGCACTGATTTTTAAATCTAAGATTTTTTATATCTTATCATATGTCTTTTATATTAATTAGTTATTACATGTTTGCAATTTAAAGAGTACTTTTTAAAAGTCAGATTAGTCCATCAACTAGTGAATCGATAAACAAAATGTGGTATATCCATATGACAGAATACTAATGGGCCATATAAAATAATTAAATACTAATACATGCAACATCATGGATGAAACTTGAAAACATTACACTAACTAAAAGAAGCCAGACACAAAAACCACATATTATAAGATATATTGTATGGGTGTCCTAAGGCTGCCATAACGAAGTACCACAAACTGGATGGCTTAAAACAACAAAAATGTTTTGTTTCACAGTTTTGGTGTCTAAAAGTCTGAGATCAAAATATTGAGAAGACCATGCTCCCTCTGAAACCTGTAAGGGAGATTCCTGTGCATCTTGCAACTTCTGTTGATTTGCTTGCTCTTCTTGGCATTCCCTGACTTGCAGCTGCAGCCCTTCAGTCTCTGTTTCTGTGGTATCATGGCATCCTCTCCTTGTACATCTGTGTCTCTTCTCTTCTTATAAGGACAGCAGTCATATTGGGTTAAGAGTCCAGTCTATTATAGTATGACTTCGTCTTAACTAATTATATCAGCAACAAACCTATTTCCAAAGAGGTTTACATTTTGAGATAATAGGGGTTAGGACTTCAACATATATTTTGGGGGAAACAATTCAACCTATAACATCCATTCATATGAATTATCCAGAATAAGCAAATTCATAGAAGCTGAAAATAGATTAGTGGTTGCCAGAGGCTTTTGGGGGAGGAGGGAATGGAAGTGACTGTTTAGTAGATATGGAGTTTTCTTCTGCAGTGAATAAACTGTTTTGGAGCTACATAGTTGCAATAGTTCACAATATTGTGAATGTACTAAATTCCACTGAATTGTATACTGTAAAATTGTAACAACGGTAAATTGTATCCTCTGTATTTTACCAAAATAATGAATGAATGAATAAATGCTAGGTCAATTTATTCTTGTTTCCTTTGATCACACTCTAAACATATTCACCTTCCATTGTTAGTGTTCCATCTATTTTAGCATTTCTTGTCCTACTACTTCCTTCCTACCACAAACCCTAGTGTCAGCTTATTGCCTTCTTGCTGTAGTTCTCTTACTTTATTGGAGTATCCTGCACTCTACACATTTCTTTTCCTCATTTAAACCAAATTACTCTAAATACTTTATTTAAACTCCTATTCTTAAGTTTCAGTAGAAACTAACTCTCCTTGTGTGTCAATGACTGAAAAGAACAGTGTGGTTTTTCCTACTCCTACCAACAATTCTCCCTATCCTTCTACTGCTGTGGTAGAATTTAATATCCACACATAAAAAGTGGTCAATGGCAAGAATTTCTTTTCCCTGCTATAAAAACACAGGACCATTTCTCTACACATCAACTTTAAGGTCTCCCCAGTGTTAAGCAAGGTTCACTTTGTTTTGCTCTGGGAACTCACTCACATTGGTGAGGACCAATCCCTGCTGGACAATGAATTTTGGCAGCAGGCAGCTGGGGAGTATATTAGGAAGGCAACAAGCAGGACAGAGTTTGTTTGCAAGTGGTGTGAAAAATGAAATAACATATGCAACAAGAGTGTTTGATCCTCCTTGCTTCCAAGGACAGTTTCTACTAAACTCCTTGAGTTCATGTATTTTACTTTATTTACTTCTAAGTCTTTAGCTGAACAAGCAAGTAAAGGCCACTGTAAATTTGTAGTAGTGATAATAATAATAAATAACAATAGTTAGTGTTAGGGAGTGACTTTATTTCCCTTCAGTCTGGTATTTCTACATGGAGGAACTTTGTCTACAGTTACACTCCAGCAAATTAGTGAGTGAAATGCATTGGTCCATGTTCCTGAGTTATTTTATTAAACTGTGGCAGTCCCTGGGGATTCATTCTCTTTATTCTTTTCCTATCTGCCCCAGACCAGAATGAGACAGCATTCTTGGGTAAGATCTGCTCTCTACACTCAAACATTCCTTGAATGTGCTTTCACAGTATACTCTTACAGAGGACCTAGGGAAAGTGCTAGCAAGCCCTTTTGCCTTTAGGTCAAAGCTGCATATTCACCTTTTACCTTATTAGAAATAAAGCTGACATTTCCCCCCATCCTGCTTATTTTGTATAACTGGTTCCAAATTGAGAAAGTACAAAAGGGAATAAGGATATACATTAACATTCTAATATTCTGGATAATATTTATGGCACATTTGTCATGTGCCAGTCATTGTACTAAGCTCTTTATCTCATTTAATCCTCTCAACAACCCTATGCTTACACACTGGAGGGAAAGTGAGGAGAATTTCTTTTTTCTTTTTTTCAACAATTCCCCTTCAGCCTTCAATCTATGTTTATTTGGCTCCTTTTCTCTATCACGAATATTTATTAATATGACCCTACTTCATTTGGAGAAACTTATCACATCAATCTGAATTCTACTTCCCAGGCATGGAAAGGTTTAGGAAGGCAGATTACTCAGGGCACTTCAGAGCAAATTTTAGACTTTCTAGAAATATTTAGATGGTCACCAAGAATACCAACTCACACTTATCATCCTGTTAACTTTCCTGGGAAAAGATTAATGCTCACTGGAAGTGAAATCATTTGCCAGTCTTAATAATTCAAAATTATTCTTTGTCAAGCCACAGATATTCCAGAAACCTCTCTTGCCCTGCTTTCTGTGGGCTGACTAGTTTTTGTGTGACTTGATATTGTCTAGTGCTTACTACAGCATTTTTGCTAATAAGTAATAACATAAATCTATATTCTTATACACTAGAGAAACTAGAATTGTCTGACTAAAGATTTTTAAAATGATTTTAAAAAATAAAAATCAGGCATAACAAAATTTTCACCAGTACATAAATAACCAAACTCTTAAAACATATGGTTCAGAAAGGAAGCATCATAGCAAATCCAAGTAAAGTGTCAATATCTAATACCATATGTCACGCTGATGTTAAGAACCTAGAGACGTGAAAATTAACATCTTCTTGCATCGAAACAAAGGAACAACTGTGGGGGAAAATACCAGAGAGATGCCCCTGATAATGAACCAAGGAAAACCACAGCCAAAAATCTGAGGGGGGGACTAGTCCATCAATAATCAGTTTACCTTCAAAAGTCTCCCACTTTGCCCACCCCTCATGCAATTCACACTCAACTCCTAGGGAACCCAGCAGCAGCATTTGGCTCAAGATGAATACATCTGCATAGATTTCCTTGTGGGTGATTTTTATTAATTTCTCTGCTTTGTCTCCCCTCATAGAGAGCACTGACAAGTCACAACACCACTGTGGCTTTGACAAGCTGACAAGTCTAAATTGGAGTTTCCTTTAAAAAAAAAGTGGCAATGCCTTGAGAATAGGCTCAGAACACAGCAGAAAAGAGACAAAGGGAAGACGGGTTTGTTCCTCTAACTCAGGAGTTATGGGGCGGTGCTATAAGCATATATGCTTATTGTATAATTGTAACGTGTGAAATCAGCTGTGTTTAAATGAACAACATATGCTACAAGGGAACTCAAAATCTCAAGAAGGAAGGTAATTCCTGTCAGCTGCATAACATTAATGCTTGCTCTTTGGAATGGAACAAATACGCCCTTTTTCCCTTTGCATCAAGACGCACAGAGAGAAGGGAAGTTGTTTCCAACAGCCATGATTGGCATTTTGGTGCTCTTGGCTCAAGGTCATGGGATAGCCTGCCTGGGAGCCTCCTAGTCAGTCAGTAATTGCCAGGGTCTCCCCACACGCTTGCGTTATAGAGCCAAATAGGGAAACTAAGCTAGTTGTCTTGTCAGAAGGAAAGGAAACATTTCTAAACTGTTTCTTTCCTTTTTTTCTCTCTTTCTTTCCTTCTCTCTTTCTTTCCTTCTCTCTCTCTCTTTCTTTCGTTCTTTCTTTTTCTTTCCTTCTTCCTTCCTTCCCTCCCTCCCTCTTTCTCCCTTTCTTTCTTCCCTTTCTTTCTTTCTTTCTTTCCCTCTCTCTTCCTTTCTTTCCCTTCCTTCCTTCCTTTCTTTTTCTTTCTTTCTTTCTTTCTGTCTGTCTTTCTTTCTTTCTTTCTTTCTTTCTCTCTTTCTTTCTCTCTTTCTTTCCTTCTTACGGAGCCAAGCAACTCTGAGCACTAGAGGGAGTTCTGATTTTGCTCAGAGTCCTGTTTTCATTTTTAAATTATTTAAGTACTAAAATAGAAAAAGTAAACTTTAGAGGGCACAAAAATGTTTTTTTGCAGGTTACTAATGCATATTTATTTTTTCTGTTGGGAGATGAGGAGAGGTTTTACTTTCATCATTGTGGGATGAGTCAGAATACAGACTTTGAGCTTTAAAATACTGATATAGATGGATGCATATGAGACCTCTCCTGTTTATTCAGTCTGAACCATCCTCAGCCTCCTAACATATACATCTATTTCATGATGGATTTTTTTTATATGATATGTCTGAACCAAGTACTGAACTTTTTAATATTGCCAGAATTGGAACGGCAATTAGAAGGATTGGGAATTTGCCAGTTTAGAACTGTTATTTCTTCCAGAAAACGAAGAAGAACAAAGCATGAATTATATACTTTTTCCTCTAAATACATTAAGATGAACAATTTATGAATTAGCCAAGTAATAATAATTCCAGAGAAATGAACGTAACTGTTTAAGATTTACTTTAAGTAGCTCCTTGTTATACATATAAAAATAAGGACATGTAAGCTGGGTTCTCAGAGCATACTTTGAGATCCAAATTTGCTTTCATTTACTAATGGACAATAATGGATATGTAAAAAGGACAGAGATTCTTAGTTAAATAATGTATTAGTCCTGCCAAATATATCATTTCCCTCATTACACAACTATAAGAGAGGCATCTTTATGAAAGGAACTCTGTACTTAATCTTTTCAGTTTATACTCCTCTTTACAATACAAATCTATCATTTTCAATTCTTTTCATTATATTTTTTGTCTTAGAACAGAACTAGACACATGAATCTTAAGATTTAGATTTTGTTCTGTACATATATAGAACATATGAATTTTACTCTACAAATGCAAATAAATAAGAATAATCATATTATTTATTTTAATTCAACGGAATCTAATTCCAAGTCCCATTCTTGGCTGATGAGAAAATTTACCCCAATTATGAACCACCATTCTCCTACCACAAGTCACATGAACATCCTATGGAGTTTGGTATATAAAGATGGGAGTAAAAGATTTGGCATACAACATTTGAGAAGCTTTTCTAGTATCAGGTTTTGGTAAGATGTCCATTTATGCGTCTCCATAGTCTCCTGAAATCTTAGAGCTCTGTTTTATTCTGTGGGTTCAGAATACTTTTAAACCATAGTGCATCTCATTTATAGGCACAATCCCTTAAGACTTGCCACCTTTTCTTCAGGTACTATAAGTAATTGTGTCATATGTCCCAATCCCTTTCAAACCAAAGATCTTGCATTTGTTTTATCATCTTTTATAGTCTTGGTCCCATCGTAGGCACTTCTTTCTTCCTAAAAACACTCATCTGTCTTGTTTCCTAAGAGTAACTGCTTGCCCCAGGAGCTCAGGTTTTCTGAAAACTAAATCCAGGAAAGGAAATTTTCAGCAAACAACTTCTGCTTTCAACTTTGTAACAGAAATCTTTCCTGAGTAAGGAACAACAAAGAGTTCTAACTGCTCTCTTGGAATACAGGGTGGAAAAACATTTTAAGAGCAAAATACAAATTAACATTTTAATATATTATCCTGCCACATATGTTTCTGTGTTTTCTGAAATTTGTACATTAAACATGTATTATTTTCTTAATTAGGAAATATACTTTTTTATAGAGTGCACTTCCTTTTGTGTTTTTTTCTAACTAGAAGTGTTTAAACAAAGGATGCAATAAAAAAGAGTTTTCCAAAGGGAGGACTAATCAACTACATGGTCTTTAGAGTTTTTAAACCATGTATGATTTTTTTCCAATTCCATTAAGTTTTACTAGCATTATTTTCCTATATATTACTAAAAAAAGAATGATTGTTTTTTATCTTATTTTGGAAAAGTTTGAGATGTTTAAACCTTATTGAATATCTTCATTTTTTTCTAAGTATCAATTTTGTAAACCAGACTTCTGAAACAAAACAGGCCAATCGACATTCTAACATGTAGGTATCTGGTAAAGGTAGGAATTAACTTAGGGTTCTACAAAATGACTCTTGAGAAAGGGTGACATTTAAATGATGATATTTAATGACCAGTATGGCAAGAACACCAACCAATCAGAGCAGACATATACCATTATTCTTTAAGGGTTGGTTGAATAACAACCTTGATCCTGGGATGCATCACCGAAGTTCTCTGGGTCAACTAAGCTGATCACTAGATACTTCACTCCAGCTAAATTTGTATTAAATAGTTAGGTTGAATAGACAATAGTTTTCCAATTTATTGATGGATTTGCTCTACCTCTTCTTGCAGCTGACAATTTAGCCAAAATTTTGAGCAATGAAATGCCAACAACGAGAAACTCTTTTGATCCAGACTACAAGTCTCCAGATACAACTGATGCCCTTTCAAGGTCTCTAATTTGTGCTATGAATAAACTTGTTGACACAGATAAGTAGGGGTCCTCACAGTAAAGGAGCATCAGTATGACAGGGAATTTGTCAGTGGTTTGAACCAAATTGATTCACCCATGAAGAAAATATACACAAACACTTAGAGAAAAAGGTATTTGGGTGTCTTTTCTGGCTGCTAGGTCACAGGCACCTTGAAGGCTACTTTCTTTACATCTGGCCTTATGTCTGTATTGTACTATGAATTTTGAGGTCTCTACATTAGATAAATTAGAATAGAATACTAGCTGCATTTCTCTAGACTAGCAATGTCCAATAGAACTTTCTCTGATGAAGAAAACATTCTGTATCTGTATTGTTTAATATGGTAGCCTCTACCTACATGTGGCAACTCTACACTTGAATGTGGCTAGTGTGACTGAAGGACTGATTTTTGTTTTAATTTAATTTTAATTGATTTAATTTAATTTCAAATAACCATATGTGGCTGCCATACTGGACAACACAGTTCTAGGCTCATTAAATCTCTCCTGAGCAGAATTTCAATTAAATAAGCAGTTTATTTTTTGTAGTTAAGATTACATACTGATAAAATCTGAAGTTCTAAGAAGACATTCAAAATATATTTTTTGATTAAATAAATGCTTTCCTGACAAGGATATGAACTCAAAAACAGAGAAGTACTCCAGTTAATGGTGACCACTAATCATCAAATTATATTTGAAATCTGTATATTTTCTTACCTTTCTTATAGGTAAAATCTGGATATTGACTACCATTTCCCTCTGAAACAAGTGAGATTTAACAGTGGGACTATGCATAGAATTCCACCAAGTCCAAGACAGAATCAGATGGGAGGAGGCAGCTAGATAATTTAGAAACTCAAGGGGGCTGTGGTAGGAACCTTTGTAAGATCTGTACTTAGCGAGGGTTTATGACAAGCATAGGTGGAGATGATGGCAAAGTAAATGCTGGGAAAACCAGGATTGAGATGCACAGAAAATGCAATTCTATGACAAAAATAATATTAAGAATAGCAAACATTTGTTTGCAGTAATTACAGTGGCAGTGTCCTATGCTAAGTACTGTTAACATTTCAGAACTAGCAGAAGTAAAACAACTGGATCACTGAAGTAGTAATTAGTAAAAGTTTATTGTGCACACAAAAATCAGTTCATAAAGTAGGAGTTTTCAAATTCAAAGATTGATATGAAGCTCAGGGGCATGATGTTACAAAATGGCTTATCAAGTGAAAATAAGGAAGTTGTTTAACATTCAGAATGATTGGTTATTACAGTGCGTGTTACTAGACAGCAGGGGATTGGTTAAAAGCGATTATCTTATTCTATTTTTAGGAAGATGACTTATGTTTCTTTTTTGATTATCAGAGTCATTTTTAAGAAGTGGCCCAGGTTAAGTTTCACTTGTTTCACAGAATAAGCTAAATTAAGTTTCACTTATGTGGCCTAAATGGTTTTGTCTGCTCAGGAAAATTTCAAGTTTGGTCTCCATTTTATATTTAATTTTAACAGTACCTAACATGCATCATTATCTTTTACCTGACAACAACCCAATGAAGCAAGTACTAAAAAATCCCCATTTTTTTTTTATTTTTATAAATTTATTTATTTATTTATTTTTGCTGTGTTGGGTCTTTGTTTCTGTGCGAGGGCTTTCTCTAGTTGCGGCGAGCGGGGGCCACTCTTCATCGCGGTGCGTGGGCCTTTCTTGTTGCGGAGCACAGGCTCCAGACGCGCAGGCTCAGTAGTTGTGGCTCACGGGCCCAGTTGCTCCGCGGCATGTGGGATCTTCCCAGACCAGGGCTCGAACCCGTGCCCCCTGCATTGGCAGGCAGATTCTCAACCACTGCGCCACCAGTTTATAGGGATTAAGTATCTTATTCCATAACATGATAGTCAAGAAACAAATCAGATAGGTTGGAGTGGGGTTAAGGGGACTAGAGTAAGGAAAGATGGGTGTGTAAGGAACTAGTGGATGGACCCAGATTTGAAACCAGATTAGCAGGGCAATGAAATATGAAAATATTGAAATAGAGAAATGAAATATTGGAGCTAGTCATAATTAGTGGATTGTACCAGCAACTCCACCTTAAAAAAAACATGCAATTAAACACATGGTTCTTTTGGCACCAGCCAATCCACTAGGAGGTACTCTGTGGACTTATAGCAACCTCAAAACTTCCTATTATCTGAGGAAAGCAGATCAGACTTCCCAAGTCTGCTTATAAAGTCTTATTGACGGCAGTCTTACTGCTTGTATCAGCTGCTCAATTTGAACAGAAAAATAGTGGAAGATCTGGCATTGAAATATTCATTTATAAATTGCACTGAGATGCTCTAATATGTTAGCTTTTTAAAACTGTTATGCATTTTAAGATTTAATGCCAGGTAGACTAATTCTGCTTCTCTTTCTAATAATTGTGTCCATCAGAAGCAATCATATACTCTATTAAGTTCAGATAAAAGAATTGGAAATAAATAGTAGAGAGGGAAAGTAACAAGAGCAAGTCCTGATTGGCAGTTATATAATGTGCAGCAGTGATTATTAAACAGCTGTGGGGTTGACAGAGGGGGCAGAGGAGAGACTCCCCACACTGCCACCCTCCACACAGACACACAGACACACGCAAATTTTGATATACCTTTCCTTGGTCACCTGAGTTTAGAATGACCAGGGGATTTAGGTGACAATCACTAACAGGGTATATCATACTATCAGAAATCCCAAAGATTTGATTCCATCCATCCCACAGTCTGGAGAAATGTGTATTTTATAATATCTCCAAACACTGGCACGTCAAAGCGCACTGATTTCAGTGTTCATTTAAAAAACAAAAAATAAAAAACAAACCAAAAAACCTTCCAGCATAGATTCAGATCTTCTGAAAATGGGTTATTTTGGGGGAGAACTCTGTGGGTGGCTTTAAGTTCTTATTTTTGCACCAGGAACACAGCTGTCACTTGTAACAGAATTATGGAGAGAAAAGTCGTGGTATAGTTGGCCATTTAGTCTGCAGCCAGGAGATCTGATGACTTCTGCCAAATCTTTGCTCCATTTATTCTATGCATTTAAAACTCACCCCACACAAAATATATTGCTTTCTTTTCTACAGCCCTTTCTTTCTGATTCTTCAAATATCACCTCTCCTTTCTTCCACTCCATTAGATATTTGCTTCCTATCAGGTGATCAATGAAAACTCTGACAAGCAAATTAATGGTTTATGAAAAATAATAAGCTTCCACTATATATTTTCCACCCTTGGTAAGTACTGGTAATTTAACATGCTCTTTATCATAAAAGGGAGTGGCAGTGTGATGCCAATACAGCAGACACCATCAGGAAAATGTGTAATATTATGAGAATTCATTTGAAAATAATAGGCTTAAATCCCAGCATATTTTACCCATGAAATCAATAAATTCATTTTATAAATTCTGGTTAGGTGACCAGCTGGCCTATATAAGCCTAATTAACTCATAATATGTTTTCTATCACCTCACTGTGTTGTGTTGTTGCTAAGAGACAGCCCTAGTTTCAAATGAGAATATGTGACTATTGAAGTGAGCAAGAGGGCCATCTCTCCAGCTAAAGTGCCAGTTTCCAGAAGAGAACCTCCCTTTCCCAAGCAAAACTTCCAATCAAAACTCTCCACCTTCATGGTTACAATGTTAAGAGGGGCCGTGAGGGATGTTCAGTCTAAAATGAACTAAAAGAGGTTGAGACAGAAGGTGGTGAAAGGGTATTGTAGTTGAGAGAACAATGAAGCATCACTTCTAATGAACAGCAAAAACAAAGAATGACATTTCTGTGTACACTATGATTAAGAATTTTATCATATTCTTTCTGTCCACCAGGGGACTTCTAGAATTCTAAATTGGTCCTCATCTAGAATATTTTCTGCATGGCCCGATTTTTAAGAGTTGCCCAGTATATATTGAAATAAATTTCTAGGCCCAGGTGGAGCTGCTCCTGCCTGGGGTGCCATGTCAGCAAACTGAAACTTAAATAACTTTCATGTCCCTGAAAATGCTCCACTTGACCAGAAGCTCAGCAAATCCAGTCAGCCAATCCCCAAATGACAAGACAACTCTGGGCCTTCTCACCCCAAACAAGGTTGACTATGTGGCTCCAGCCAATCAGATATTTTCTATTTTCCTCTTCTTTGTTCTTTACTCTTTATCCTATAAAAGCTTTCTGCTTTCTGCCCCCTTTTGCAGTTCTTCAAAAGCAGACTGTCCACTTCCTGAAGTGTTAAATAAATTTTATGTGTATCACCTCAATTGTCTTCTTTAAACATTTTTTTTAACAAATATGTAATCGTTTCTATACACTTTTGCTTTTACTAATAACATGGATAGATATCTATACCTGTATCTGTATCTTTTTTTTTGCCACAATAAGTTTTATTTGGCTTACTCTGAACACAGGCAGCTTGGTATAATTGGAAATAAAGTTATAAAATTTGGTGCATTTTCTAAATGAAACATAGAAACTTTTAACTCTTTTTAAGTGATAAAACATACTTTAGAAAGTTAAAATTACAGGCTTTTACATAAATACACATATACTTAAGAAAGACTTTCCATTTTCTTATAGACATCTATATTTTGTCCTAATCTATATTTGCCTATATTTGTCATAATCTATGTGTCACCAAGTGTAATTTTTGGTCAGTAATATTTGGAATCAGTTTTTATGGTTCATTTGCTTTTGATTAGCTTATTATGTAGCTAAAAGTGAGGAAATGTATAGAATAAAGAGAAAATTGAAAGTGGGGATTGTGAATAATTTGGAGTGGCTCTTCAATGTTTTCAGGATATTGTCAGTAAAGAGACTTTTTTATTGTTAATGCTTTTTAGATTACTGACTCATTCCTTATGTAAAGAAATCCTAATTGGCCACCTACAAGGTGAATAATACTGTCCTCGTGGAGAGAACAGCCTGAATGGAGATGGCTATGCTTCTGAGAGATATTGATACTTATCTATGGTAAACATTCTGCTGGAGCCCTTCATTTAACAAGATACAAGTTAGCATATGTTAAATTAAAATACAAATTACTTTCTTAACTAATTGGTCAAGGAACTAATTCACTGAGCAAGGTTATTTCTAAATATTTAAGTTACTTAACAATTTTAAAGGAAATACAAAATATACTGGTTAAAAATATTTGTTTAGCTTTTATTATTAAGACAGTAATTTACCTATGTTACTTTGCTATGTCCTGAGTAAACTTATTCATCATTTTTATATTATGTTTAAACAATTTCATATATTCTCTCATAACACCTTATTAAGCAGATTATTATGTTAAATTAATGGGGTTTCCTGACCTGCTCATGGTCACAAGATTAGCATCAGAACAGGTACTACAAAACCAGCTTTGTCTGCCTCTATATTAGTTTCTTCCTTCTCTTCTGAATTCTTCTTCTTTTTTTCTTTTATTTTCTTTTTGTTACCCCAATTTATGACTACTAGATAATACCTTCATAGGTAATATTGCCTGGGCTCTAAAAAAGAGAATAGTGCAGAAAGACATTCAATAATGTGAAGATCTAGTAGAATGAAGGGATTTTATGTAGCACAGAGTTTCCTTGGGTGGCTATAGGTAAATGGACCACTTAATAGAGAGTCATTACTTTACTCCACATGCCCAGAGACTTGTAGCTTTTCCACTTTCTTTGCAAATGTTAAAAATAAAAACGTGCACATTACAAATGCACATTCCAACAATGCAGGCAGAGCAAAGTGGAGGTCTGCAATTGGCCCTTTCCCTGCTTGGGTTTACCCAATGACTGTCAGCAACAATATTTTCTACTGTCATATGCTATTATCCACACACAGAATAAACCCAGAAAAATACATTAAAAATATTCTACTTCTGGATCTCTATTTTATTTGAAAAATGAACCAACGAATGGAAGATCACAGAGAATATTTAAAGAGGACAATGTCAATGCGTACCACATACTGATTTAGCAAATCTTAAAAAAAAAATCGATGATATCTTTATATCTTTCTACACTCTCTGTCTACAATGAGTTAGAAAAACTATACACAAAGAAGTTAGGCAAGAAATATGAATTACTGAGATTGGTTCAAGATGGCAGAGTAGAAGGACATGCTCTCACTCCCTCTTGCAAGAACACCAGAATCACAACTAACTGCTGAACAGTCATCAACAGGAAGACACTGGAACTCACCAAAAAAGATATCCCAAATCCAAAGACAAAGGAGAAGCCACAATGAGATGGTAGGAGGGGTGCAATCACAATAAAATCAAATCCCATAACTGCTGAGTGGGTGACTCACAAACTGGAGAACAATTATACCACAGAAGCCCACCCACTGGAGTGAAGGTTCTGAGCCCCACATCATGCTTTCTAATCTGGGGGTCCGGCAATGGGAGGAGGAATTCCTAGAGAATCAGACTTTGAAGCCTAGTGGGATTTGATTGGAGAATTTCGACAGGACTTGGGGAAACAGAAACTCCATCTTGGAGGGCACACACAGTAGTGTGCTCATCGGGACCCAGGAGAAGGAGCAGTGACCCCATAGGAGACTGAACCAGACCTACCTGCTAGTGTTGGAGGGTCTCCTGCAGAGGCGGGGGTGGCTGTATGTCACTGTGAGGACAAGGACACTGGCAGCAGAAGTTCTGGGAAGTACTCCTTGGTGTAAGCCCTCCCAGAGTCTGCCATTAGCCCCACCAAAGAGCCTGGGTAGGCTCCAGTGTTGGGTCGCCTCAGGCCAAACAGCAAACAGGGAGGGAACCCAGCCCCACCCATCAGTAGTCAAGTGGCTTAAAGTTTTACTGAGCTCTGCCTACCAAAGCAACAGCCAGCTGTAGCCACCACCAGTCCCTCCCATCAGGAAACTTGCACAAGCCTCTTAGATAGCCTCATCTACCAGAGGGCAGACAGCAGAATCAAAAAGAACTACAATCCTGCAGCCTGTGGAAGAAAAACCACATTCACATAAAGATAGACAAGGTGAAAATGCAGAGGGCTATGTACCAGATAAAGGAACAAGATAAAACCCCAGAAAAACAAATAAAGGGGAGATAGGCAACCTTCCAGAAAAATAATTCAGAATAATGATAGTGAAGATGATACAGGACCTCAGAAAAAGAATGGAGGCAAAGATCGAGAGGATGCAAGAAACGTTTAACAAAGATCTAGAAGAATTAAAGAACAGACAGAGATGACCAACACAATAACTGAAATGAAAACTACACTAGAAGGAATCAATAGCAGAATAACTGAGGCAGAACGGATAAGTGACCTGGAAGACAGAATGGTGGAATTCACTGCTGTGGAACAGACTAAAGAAAAAAAAAATGAAAAGAAATGAAGATAGCCTAAGAGACCTCTGGCACAACATTAAACGCAACAACATTCGCATTATAGGGGTCCCAGAAGGAGAAAAGAGAGAGAAAGGACCAGAGAAAATATTTGAAGAGATTATAGTCAAAAACTTCCCTAACATGGGAAAGGAAATAGCCACCCAAGTCCAGGAAACGCAGCGAGTCCCATACAGGATAAACCCAAGGAGAAACACGCCGAGACACATAGTAATCAAATTGACAAAAATTAAAGACAAAGAAAAATTATTGAAAGCAGCAAGGGAAAAACGACAAATAACATACAAGAGAACTCCCATAAGGTTAACAGCTGATTTCTCAGCAGAAACTCTACAAGCCAGAAGAGAGTGGCATGACATACTTAAAGTGCTGAAAGGGAAGAACCTACAACAAAGATTACTCTACCCAGCAAGGATCTCATTCAGATTCAATGGAGAAATCAAAAGCTTTACAGACAAGCAAAAGCTAAGAGAATTCAGGACCACCAAAACAGCTCTAAAACAAATGGTAAGGGAACTTCTCTAAGTGGGAAACACAAGAGAAGAAAAGGACCTACAAAAACAAACCCAAAACAATTAAGAAAATGGTCATAGGAACGTACACATCGATAATTACCTTAAACGTGAATGGATTAAATTCTCCAACCAAAATACACAGGCCAGCTGAATGGATAAAAAAATAAGACCCATATATATGCTGTCTACAAGAGACCGACTGCAGACCAAGGGACACATTCACGCTGAAAGTGAGGGGATGGAAAAAGATATTCCATGCAAATGGAAATCAGAAGAAAGCTGGAGTAGCAATACTCATATCAGATAAAATAGACTTTAAAATAAAGAATGTTACAAGAGACAAAGAAGGACACTACATAATGATCAAGGGATCACTCCAAGAAGAAGATAATACAATTATAAATATATATGTACCCAACATAGGAGCACCTCTATACATAAGACAACTGCTAAGAGCTATAAAAGAGGAAATCGACAGTAACACAATACTAGTGGGGGACTTTAACACCTCACTTACACCAATGGACAGATCATCCAAAATGAAAATAAATAAGGAAACAGAAGCTTTAAATGACACAATAGACCAGATAGATTTAATTGATATTTAAGGACATTCCATCCAAAAACAGCAGATTACACTTGCTTCTCAAGTGTGCACAGAACATTCTCCAGGATAGATCACAACTCGGGTCACAAATCAAGCCTCAGTAAATTTAAGAAAATTGAAATCATATCACGGCATCTTTTCTGACCACAATGCTATGAGATTAGAAATCAATTACAGGGAAAAACACATAAAAACACAAACACATGGAGGCTAAACAATATGTTACTAAATAACCAAGAGATCACTGAAGAAATCAAAGAGGAAATCAAAAAATACCTAGAGACAAATGACAATGAAAACATGACAATCCAAAACCTATGGGATGCAGCAAAAGCAGTTCTAAGAGGGAAGTTTATAGCTATACAAGCCTACCTCAAGAAACAAGAAAAATCTCAAGTAAACAATCTAACCTTACACCTAAAGAAACTAGAGAAAGAAGAACAAACAAAACCCAAAGTTAGCAGAAGGAAAGAAATCATAAAGATCAGAGCAGAAATAAATGAAATAGAAATAATGAAAACAATAACAAAGATCAATAAAACTAAAAGGTAGTTCTTTGAGAATATAAACAAAATTGATAAACCATTAGCCAGACTCATCAAGAAAAAGAGGGAGAGGACTCAAATCAATAAAATTAGAAATGAAAGGGGAGAAGTTATGACAGACACCGCAGAAATACAAAGCATCCTAAGAGACTACAACAAGCAACTGTATGCCAATAAAATGGACAACCTGGAAGAAATGGACAAATTCTTAGAAATGCACACGTTCTCAGACTGAACCAGGAAGAAATAGAAAATATGAACAGACCAATCACAAGTAATGAAATTGAAACTGTGATTAAAAATCTTCCAACAAACAAAAGTCCAGGACCAGATGGATTCACAGGTGAATTCTATCAAACATTTAGAGAAGATCTAACACCCATCTTTCTCAAACTGTTCAAAAAATGCAGAGGAAGGAAAACTCCCAAATTCATTCTATGAGGTCACCATCACCCTGATATGAAAACCAGACAAAGATACTACAAAAAAGAAAATTACAGACCGATATCACTCATGAATATAGATGCAAAAATCCTCAACGAAATACTAGCAAACAGAATCCAACAACAAATTAAAAGGATCATACACCACGATCAAGTGGGATTTATCCCAGGGATGCAAGGATTCTTCAATATACGCAAATCAATCAATGTGATACACCATATTAACAAATTGAAGAATAAAAACCATATGATCATCTCAATAGATGCAGAAGGAGCTTTTGACAAAATTCAACACCGACTTATGATAAAAACTCTCTAGAAAGTGGGCATAGAGTGAAATTACCTCAACATAATAAAGGCCATGTACAACAAACCCACAGCAAACAACATTCTCAATGAATAAAACTGAAAGCATTTCCTGTAAGATGAGGAACAAGACAAGGATGTCCACTCTCACCACTATTATTCAACATAGTTTTGGAAGTCCTAGCCATGGCAATCAGAGAAGAAAAAGAAAAAGAATACAAATTGGAAAAGAAGAAGTAAAACTGTCACTGTTTGCAGATGACATGATACTATGCATAGAGAGTCCTAAAGATGCCACCAGAAAACTACTAGAGCTAATCAATGAATTTGGTAAAGTTGCAGGATACAAAATTAATGCACAGAAATCTCTTGCATTCCTATACACTAATGATGAAAAATCTGAAAGAGAAGTTAAGGAAACACTCCCATTTACCATTGCAACAAAAAGAATAAAATACCTAGGAATAAACCTACCTAGGTAGACAAAAGACCTGTATGCACAAAACAATAAGACGTTGAAAGAAATTAAAGATTATACCAACAGATGGAGAGATGTACCATGTTCTTTAATTGGAAGAATCAATATTGTGAAAATGACTCTGCTACCCAAAGCAATCTACAGATTCAGTGCAATCCCTATCAAATTACCAATGGCATTTTTTACAGAACTAGAACGAAAAATCTTAAAATTTGTATGGAGACCAAAAAGACCCCGAATAGCCAAAGCAGTAATGAGGGAAAAACACGAAGCTGGAGGAATCAGACTCCGTGACTTCAGAATATACTACAAAGCTACAGTAATCAAGACAATATGGTACTGGCACAAAAACAGAAATGTCAATCAATGGAACAGCATAGAGAGCCCAGCGATAAACCCACGCACCTATGGTCAACTAATCTATGACAAAGGAGACAAGGATATACAATGGAGAAAAGACAGTCTCTTCAATAAGTGGTCCTGGGAAAACTGGACAGCAACATGTAAAAGAATGAAATTAGAACACTCCCTAACACCATACACAAAAATAAACTCAAAATGGTAAGAGACCTAAATGTAAGACTGGACACTATAAAACTCCCAAACTCATTCTACGAGGCCACCATCACCCAGATACCAAAACAAGACAAAGATGTCACAAAGAAAGAAAACTACAGGCCAATATCACTGATTAACATAGATGCAAAAATCCTCAACACAATACTAGCAAACAGAATCCAACAGCACCTTAAAAGGATCATACAACATGATCAAGTGACGTTTATCACAGGAATGCAAGGATTCTTCAATATAGGCAAATCAATCTATGTGATACACCATATTAACAAATTGAAGAAGAAAAACCATATGATCATCTTAATAGATGCAGAGAAAGCTTTCGACAAAATTCAGCACTCATTTATGATAAAAACACTGCTCAAGGTAGGCATAGAGGGAACTTTACTCAACATAATAAAGGCCACATTATGACAAATCCACAGCCAACATCGTCATCAATGGTGAAAAACTGAAACCATTTCCACTAAGATCAGGAACAAGATAAGGTTGCCCACTCTCACCACTATTATTCTATGTAGTGTTGGAAGTTTTAGCCACAGCAATCAGAGAAGAAAAAGAAATAAAAGGAATCCAAATAGGAAAAGAAGTAAAGCTATCACTGTTTGCAGATGACATGATACTATACATAGAGAATCCTAAAGATGCTACCAGAAAACTACTAGAGCTAATCAATGAATTTGGTAAAATAGCAGTATAGAAAATAAATGCACAGAAATCTCTTGCATTCCTATACACTAATGATGAAAAATCTGAAAGTGAAGTTAAGAAAACACTCCCATTTACCATTGCAACAAAAAGAATAAAATATCTAGGAATAAACCTACCTAACGAGACAAAAAACCTGTATGCAGAAAATTATAAGACACTGATGAAAGAAATTAAAGATGATACAAATAGATGGAGAGATATACCATGTTCTTGGATTGGAAGAATCAACATTGTGAAAATGACTCTGCTACCCAAAGCAATCTACAGATTGAATGCAATCCCTATCAAACTACCACTGGCATTTTTCACAGAACTAGAACAAAAAATTTCACAATTTGTATGGAAACACAAAAGACCCCGAATGGCCGAAGCAATCTTGAGAATGAAAAACGGAGCTGTAGGAATCAGGCTCCCGGACTTCAGACTATACTACATAGCTACAGTAATCAAGACAGTATGGTACTGACACAAAAACAGAAATGTAGACCAATGGAACAAGATAGAAAGCCCAGAGATAAACCCACGCACATATGGTCACCTTATCTTTGATAAAGGAGGCAAGAATATACAGTGGAGAGAAGACAGCCTCTTCAATAAGTGGTGCTGGGAAAACTGGACAGGTACATGTAAAAGTATGAAATTAGAACACTCCCTAACACCATACACAAAAATAAACTTGAAATGGATTAAAGACCTAAATGTAAGGCCAGACACTATCAAACTCTTGGAGGAAAACATAGGCAGAACACTCTATGACATAAATCACAGCAAGATCCTTTTTGACCCACCTCTTAGAGAAATGGAAATAAAAACAAAAATAAACAAATGGGACCTAATGAAGCTTAAAAGCTTTCACACAGCAAAGGAAACCATAAACAAGATGCAAAGACAACCCTCAGAATAGGAGAAAATATTTGCAAATGAAGCAACTCACAAAGGATTAATCTCCAAAATTTACAAGCAGCTCATGCAGCTCAATATCAAAAAAACAAACAACCCAATCCAAAAGTGGGCAGAAGACCTAAATAGACATTTCTCCAAAGAAGATATACAGATTGCCAACAAACACATGAACGAATGCTCAACATCATTAATCATTAGAGAAATGCAAATCAAAACTACAATGAGATATCATCTCACACTGGACAGAATGGCCATCTTTAAAAAATCTACAAACAATAAATGCTGGAGAGGTTGTGGAGAAAAAGGAACCCTCTTGCACTGTTGGTTGGAATGTATATTGATACAGCCACTATGGAGAACAGTATAGAGGTTCCTTAAAAAACTAAAAATAGAACTACCATACGAGCCAGCAATCCCACTACTGGGCATATACCCTGAGAAAACCATAATTCAAAAAGTGTCATGTACCAAAATGTTCATTGCATCTCTATTTACAATAGCCAGGACATGGAATCAACCTGTGTCCATCAACAGATGAATGGATAAAGAAGTTGTGGCACATACATACAATGGAATATTACTCAGCCATAAAAAAAATGAAATTTAGTTATTTGTAGTGAGGTGGATGGACCTAGAGTCTGTCAACAGAGTGAAGTAAGTCAGAAAGAGAAAAACAAATACCGTATGCTAACACATATATATGGAATCTAAGAAGAAAAAAAAAAAAACAGTTCATGAAGAAACTAGGGGCAAGACGGGAATAAAGACACAGACCTACTAGAGAATGGACTTGAGGATATGGGAAGGGGGAAGGGTAAGCTGTGACAAAGTGAGAGAGTGGCATGGACATATACACTACCAAACATAAAATGGATAGCTAGTGGGAAGCAGCTGCATAGCACAGGGAGATCAGCTCGGTGCTTTGTGATCACCTAGAGGGGTGGGATAGGGAACATGGGAGGAAGGGAGATGCAAGAGGGAAGAGATATGGGAACATATGTATATTTATAACTGATTCACTTTGTTATAATGCAGAAACTAACACGCCATTGTAAAGCAATTATACTCCAAGAAAGATGTTAAAAAAAAAAAAAAAGAACTGCAATGAGGTATCAGATGACACCAGTTAGAATGGGCATCATCAGAAAATCTACAAACAACAAATGCTGGAGAGGGTGTGGAGAAAAGGGAACCCTTGTGCTCTGTTGGTGGGAATGTAAGTTGATACAGCCGCTATGGAGAACAGTATGGAGGTTCCTTAAAAACCTAAAAATAGAATTACCATGTGACCCAGCAATCCCACTACTGGGCATATACCCAGAGAAAACCATAATTCAAAAAAACCATGCACTCCAATGTTCATTGCTGTGCTATTTACAATAGCCAGGTCATGGAAGCAGCCTAAATGCCCATCAACAGACGAATGGATAAAGAAGAAGTGGTACATATATACAATGGAATATTACTCAGCCATAAAAAGGAACGAAATTGGGTCATTTGTAGAGACATGGATGAATCTAGAGACTGTCATACAGAGTGAAACAAATGTCATATATTAACGCATATATGTGGAACCTAAAAAATGGTACAGATGAACTGGTTTGTAGGGCAGAAATAGAGACACACATGTAGAGAACAAATGTATGGACACCAAGGGGGGAAAGCAGTGGGGGGTGGGGTTGGTGGTGTGATGAATTGGTAGATTGGGATTGACATGTATACACTGATGTGTATAAAATGGATGACTAATAAGAACCTTTTGTGTAAAAAAATAAATAAAAAAGAAAAAAAAGAAAAAAAAAAAAAACCCACCCCCGAAGGGTAAGCTAGGACGAAGTGAGAGAGTGGCATGGACATATATCCACTACCAAATGTAAAATAGATAGCTAGTGGGAAGCAGCCGCATGGCGCAGGGAGATCAGCTTGGTGCTTTGTGACCACCAGATGGGTGAGGTAGGGAGGGTGAAAGGGAGGGAGACACAAGAAGGAGGGGATATGGGGATATATGTATATGTATAGCTGATTCACTTTGTTATAAACCAGAAACTAACACACCATTGTAAAGCAATTATACTCCAGTAAAGAGGTTTAAAAAAAGTTTTTTTTAAAGAAAAAAACTACAAAAAAAAGAAATATAAATTACTGTAAATGAGAATTTTGAATTGTAGAAATCAAATACTAACAAATTTGTGTTAACTGAAAACAATATTATAGTTTATATGGACTGTCAATATTACTGAATTTACATAAGCATATTTTAAACTACTGTGGCTCTAGCCATCCCTTTGCCAATTTCTTAGAAAGTAGAGTCTTCTCTTGGGATTGATGTCCCTAAATCTTTCTGATAATTAAAGATTTTCCTGCCTATATCCTTGACTCAATCTATATTATCCTATTGACACAGAAGCATACTGGAATAGAAACCTGTTCCTTCAGGTCTGATTCTCTTCTACTTCCTTTTCGGTGGCACTCTTCTGTTGGTACCAGCACCACCACCATGCCCTCATGTAAAGTGCTATGGTAGCTCCTCTTTTGAAACAAGAGGAAGAAGGCTTTTTTTTTCTCTCCGGTATTCTCAGACATGGACAGCCTGCTGTCAGTCAGCCTGATCCCTAAATTATGAACTCGTATAGTTCTTTCTGTGTAAACACAACATCAACCATAACAAAACTTTACATTTCCTCTATCTACATTTACTTCCGAGGTGATATACTGTCCCATGGATTTAAATAGACTTTATATACTGATAGCTTTCAAATTTATAACCCCAGCCTCGTTCTTTTTCTGAACTCCAGACATGAAAATACAACAGTTCAGTCAACATCTCCACCTGCATATCCAATAATCCCATCAATATCAATGTTTCCAAAACAGACTTCTGAACTTTCCTCACCAATTATTCTATATCTCGGTAAATGGCACCTCTGTTTTTCCCCGGTTTCTCAAGCCAAAACTTCTAGAGTTTCTGGACTGCTATCTTTCTCTCACTTACCGAATCCATTCTTTCAACACATCCTATTCATATGGCTTTAAAATTTATCCAGAACCTGACCGCTTCTCACCTTATCTCTTTCACTGTTATCACCCCAGGCCCAAACTACATTCTCTCTTACCTGGGTTGTTGTCACGGCCTTCTTACCAGTCTTACTACTTCTGTATGTGTCTCTTGTCTATGTAATTGCACAAGGTGGTCTTTTTAAACTTTAAGTGGGATAATGTTCCCTTTCTCTTCCAAACTGTAATGACTTCCCTGACATTCAAGGTGCTTCGCTAAGGCTTCTAAGGCCCACATGATCTGACCATTGTAACCCCCCCCCATTACCTCTTTGACTTCAACATCTGGCATTTTCCTCCCTTCCTCCTCTGTGGCAGCCACATCTGCACGGCTTGCTCTCGTATCCCCTTCATATATCTGATTAAATATCTGGTCAATTAGGGAAATCTTCCAAGATCATATTATATAAAATAGTGTTACATACTCCACCTCTCTTAATTCCCTTTAATCTGCCTTATTTTTATGTACCACAAAATCTAGAGCCCATCTCCTTGGATTTCTAACTCTGCCATTTAATAACTGTCAACTTGGCCAAGTTATTCCATGCCTCATTTCCCGCATCTGTAAAGTGAGAATACTAACAATATCTTTCTTCTAGATAGACTAAAAATAATAATATTTCTAAAGAACGTTAACAACTGGCATATAGTAAGTATTGTATGAATGTTTACAATGACTATTATTTTCCTTACTATTACCATTATTATTATACAGAGCACTTTCTATCAAGTAACATAGTATTTTTTTCTTTGTTAATGTATTCCCCTATTGGAATGTAAGTCCATGGTAATTCTTTGTTTTGCTCATTGAATATCTATTTCCCACTGCTTGTAATAGTGCTTGGCACACAGTGAGTACTCAATATTTGATTGACAAATGAAAGAAGGTGACTATATTGGGATGCATTTCAGCTTTATTTGTAGGCTAGTTCCTGAATTAGTGTTATCCTTTATAAGAGTAAGCTTTCTGCTTGAATATAATAAGGACCAAGAAAAAGAGTATGTTGTATTTATATTGGCTCTTATTCTTCACCAAGAAAATGTCTGCAAAGTGCATTGGAAGCAAATCTTTCTAACCCTTCAGACTTTTATGGTCACCATACAGAAAGTTCTAATATAGAATATTTTGGATATGTTATTGTAAATTTATTGTAGATACTTTACTGTGAATAATATTCTCCAAGGGCCAATGTTACCTTGAAAGTTTTAGAGCAGAGGTGAGTTTATTGTGATAACTTTAACTTAGATTTCCCTTATAGTGATTCCCTGAATTATGGGCTAGCCTGAGAATGCAGAAGGATTTCCATCTTAAACATACGCTTACTAGTGTTCAAAGTATTTATCATGGTCTTCTCTTCAACTTTTACAGAAAAAGGGAAGAGGAGGTATGTCTAAACCAGAAAGGCCAGAAATACAGCACAAATAATTGATAATGTAGCTCTCTATATATCTTGCATCCAATTTATACTTCCCTGATGTACCCCTGTGCCCTACTCCTAACCAGCCATTTCTGGTGCCCATCCATAGTGATCTATTTATTTTTCTATCTTAACACAAAGGACTGTCTTAATTCATTCATCTATATTGTCAGCAGACTATAAAGTTATGTAAGTTTTCTGAATAACTGAATATGTAAAGTTCAATCAGTTTTCCACTATCATTGCCACCTCTCCCTTTGCCTCAAAAACATTTATAATTATACTCCATCTTCTTATCCTGTTACACTGACCAATTTTCTTGTTCACAGAAGCTGATGGTTTTAAACAATAATCAAAACCTCTTGCCAACTTGGGCAAAATATTAACTCTGATGTAGGTGGAGTCCATTGCAAATACTGAGATGTCCAGGTCCCAGGAGGACCAGAGACTCAAAACCATTGGTGCACCCTGTTTGTGATTAGGCACATCCACAATGTCATAGATTCAAGTAGATAATGCCACCAAGGTGAGCAACTCTTGCATTTTACCTGGTTTTCTCTATCTCTCTGAACTTTGTTTTTCCCTTAGCTTAATCACTGTGAAAAGCAGGGTGAAATAATTGAATTTCAATTAGATTCTCTCTCACACAACTCTCTGCACCCTTATCTCAAAAGGCAAGGAACTGGTTTTAGGGTGCTCAGTGTCCTGTTTTGAAAACATGATAATGATGCCCTATGGAGCTATATACCATCCAGTAAAATACACTAGTACTTACCTTATGAATTCACAAAGAAAGCCTAGAAATCAAATTACTGCTCATTGTGTTTTTTCTTTCTCAGAGGAAACTTCAAATATTTGTACTTGTATCTTCTAAAGAACTTAGAACCTTATTTATAGCTGTGTAAATTAGAATTAAAGTTATATGAATAGCTTTTATTTCCTAAAATGATATTGAATATTCAAAGAAGTATGTGAGTCTCAAGTGCCCTTAGTCTCCCTCGAGACAGCCTGCAATTTGCTTCTTTCTAGTAAGAAATATGTTTTACTTGATCTCTGAAGAAGCCACACACGGCTAGAAAAATGGAACTTCTCTTTAAATCAGAAACATTCCAATATGTCTGAAAAATAAATAGCAAATCCTATTTTCTTCTGAGTACTTGTTCAGATCTATGCCAATCATGTTACCTGTCATTAAGTCAAAAGTCACTTTCTAAATGCCTTAAATCATTTGGCCTTCTCACTATGAAAAAGATAAATTAGGAAAGGACCTTCTGGGGCCACTTAGAAAGCACTTTTTGATGTGGACCACACAAATTGGAATTTTTTACGAAGTAGGCATGGATTAATGCATAGAGATTTTCATTCACTTTCAGATACTTAAAATTTTGAACACTATCCTCTTAAATTTCATCTGATACAAACATAAATGCAGCATATTTCAACAAAAATAGCATTGTCATTTATTGACACTTTACAATGAGCAGACACTACAGGGCATCCTATAATTTTCCCAGTTTACAGGTGAGAAAATTGAGCTTCATGAAGTTTAAGTACTTTGCACAAGGCTAGACTATATAGTAAATTGCTGAGCCTGGCTTTGAACACATCCAATTCCAGAGCCGAGATCACACAACACATTACAGTACCTCTGTATATAGAATACAGTCCCGAAGCAATCCAGTATCTCATTATGAAACTGAAGTTATTGTTATTGGAAAAGCATCTTGATATCAAGACTATGATCATTATCTTAATGCTGTGATTTATCTTTTAAAGATGTATGCTTCAAAAATGATTTTTAAATGAAAAGTAAGGTGTTAAAACTCTTAGACAACATACCAATAAAATTCTAAAATTAAATGTGCTCTAAATTTTTAAGGAAAGTAAAATTTATACATAATTTAATTTAACCTTACTTTGAGATAATTGTAGATTCACATGTGAAATTTTGTGTACCCTTCACTCATGTTTCCCCCAATGGTAACATCTTCCAAAACTTCCAAAACACAACCAAGATCATTACAAGAATAGCTGCTGTTAAAAAAAGAAAGAAAAAAGAAAATAAAAGAAAAAGAAAAAACAACTTAGTGGCTTAACACAAATCTATTATCTTGTGGAGGCCAGAAGTTTGAAATTGGTCTCACAGGGCTAAAATCAAGGTGTCAACAAGGGCTGGAGTTTTTACTGGAGTCTCCAGGGGAGAATCCATTTTCTTGACTTTTCCATCTTCTAGAGGTTGCCTGCATTCCTTGTCTCTCGGCCTTCTTACATCTTCACAGTCAACAGAGTCCTTTGGAATCTTTCTCTTATCACATCATTCAGACACTGATTGTTCCACATTTAAAAGACCCTTGTGATTACATTGGACCCACCCAGACAGTACAGAATAATTTCTTTATTTTAAGGTCAGCTGACCAGCAATCTTGACTTCATCTGAAAGCTTAATTGTTCCTTACCAAGTAGCATACTATATTCACAGCTTTCAGAGAGTAAGACATGGATCTCTTTGGGGGAAAAGGGACATTAGTCTGTCTTCCACACTTGTGTTGCCTTTTTATAGCCATACCCACTACTCTATTCCCTCTACACTCTCTTCCTCCATTCTTTTTTTTATTTTTTTATTTTTAAAGTTTTTTTCAGGTTCTTTTTTTTGATGATTTTTTACTGTGGTAAAAGTCACATAATATAAAACATACTATTTTAACCATATTTAACTGTACAGTTCAGTGTCTCTAAGTACATTCATATTGTTGTGCAACTCTCACCATCATCCATCTCCTGAATATTTCACCTTCCCAAACTGAAACTCTGTCCCCATTAAACACTAACTCCCCATTCCCCCTCCCCACCCCCCACTCCCTCAGCCCCTGGCATCTACCAATGTACTTTCTGACTCTTGACTATTCTAGGTACCTTGTATAAGTGGAATCAAACAGTATTTGCACCTAATGTATATTGGAATGCATATTTAAGGTTAACTTAATATATGTCCTGCAAACAGATTGTACCTTCCTTTTTTTTCCCCCCCTCTGCTATACAATAGATGCTCACCAGCCATCTACTTCATACATTGTAGTGTACAATACCAATCTCCGAATCCATCCCACCCCCGCCCTTGGTGTCCATATGTTTGTTCTCTACATCTGTGTCTCTATTTCTGCTTTGCAGATAGGTTCATCTGTACCATTTTTCTAAATTCCAAATATATATGTTAATATACAATATTTGCTTTTCTCTTTCTGACTTACTTCACTCTGTATGACAGCCCCTGGGTCCATCCATGTCTCTGCAAATGGCACAATTTCATTCCTTCTTATGGCTGAGTAATATTCCATTGTATATATGTACCACATGCACCCCAATGTTCATTGCAGCACTATTTACAATATCCAAGGCCTGGAAGCAACCTAAATGTCCATCAACAGAAGAATGGATAAAGAAGATCTTCCTCCATTCTTAATCCATGGTAAACACTAATCTCTTTTTCATTTCTATAGTTTTGTCATTTCAGGAATGTTATATAAGTATAATCAGGTAACCTTCGGGATTGGCTCTTTCACTCAGCATAATTCTCTGGACATTTGTCCAAGTTGTTTCTTATACCAGTAGTCCAATCCTTTTTATTGCTAAGTTGTATTTTATAATACAGATATACCACAGTTTTTTAACTATTCATTTGCTGAAGTACATCTGTTGTTTCCCATTTTTGGCTAGTTCAAATAAAACTGCTATGAATATCAATGAGAGGTTTTTGTGTGAACTTTTAATTTCTCTGAGACAAATGCCAAAGGAGTGCAGTTACCAGATCATATGGCAGACGCATGTGTAGTGTTTTAAGAAACTGTCAAACTGTTTCCAGAATTATAATCCCCAAAGCAACATATGCATGATCCAGTTTCTCTACATCTTTGCTAACATTTGGTGCTGTCACTATTTTTATTTTAGTTATTTTGATATGTGCACAGTGATATCTCATTGTGGTTTTAATATCTCCCCTAATGGCTTAAGATGTTGAACATCTTTTCTTTTGCTTATTTGTCATCTGTATATCTTCTTTGGTGAAATGTCTGTTCATATCTTTGCTAATTTTCTAATTGGATTATTATTATTTTTACTGTTGAGATTTAAGAGTTCTTTATATATTCTAGATATTAGTCCTCTGTCAGATATCTGGTTTGCAAAATTTTTTCCCCAATCTGCATCTTGCCTTGTCATCATCTTAAACAGGGCCTTTTGCAGAGAACAAGTTTTTCTTTCTTGATTTTGATGAATCCTAGTTTGGCCTTTTTTTTTTTTTTTTTTTTTTTTTTCAATGTATGGATGATGCTATTGATGTCATCTAGAACTCTTTGCCTAGATCTAAATCCTGGAGATTTTCTCCTGTATTTTTTTTTTTCCTAAATGTTGTCTAGCTTTACAGTTTACATTTAAATCTGTGATTCATTTAGAGTTAAATTTTGTAAAAGGTATGAAGTTTAGGTCAATGTCCACCCCCCCCCCCCATTGGATATCCACTTGCTTCACCAACATTGGTTGAAAAGCCCATCCCTCCTTTATCAAAAATCTGTTGGGCATACTGTTGTGGCTCTCTATCTGGGTTCTCTATTCTGTTCCAATGGTTTAGGTATCTATCCCTCCACCAATCACACACAGTCTTAATTGGTCAAATTTATGTGTATAAAGTTGATCATAATATTCACTTAGTTTTCAGTGTTTGCAGAATCTGCAGTATATCCTCTGTTTCATTTCTGGTGTTGTAAGTTTGTGTCTCTTTTCTTTGTTGGTCCTGGTGATTTTTCAATTTCATTGATCTTTCCAAAGGACTAGCTATTTCACTGATTTTCTATTATGATTCACTCTATTGGTTTTTTGTTTTGTTTTTATTCTTCCTCTAGGTTCTACATAAAAACCATAACTAGACAATAAAAATCATAATTAGATAACATTTTGTCAGCCCCTTTAGGTTGCAGAGAACCTAAGGTAACACCCCTTCCTGGGATGGCCTGGATCCAGTGACTGATCATATAGAGATGGACAACACAACTCAACTTAGGCAAACTCAAAAAGGGCCATTCTAGCTCTTGTGCTTCCTGTGAGGTTAGCCAAGGCTGCCATTGGGTTTACATTGAAGTTTAAATTTTGGTGTGCCTAGTGCTGCTTTCTTCTTCCCCTTCTAGAGCTCTCCCCAAGGGCTTTCCATAATAAATATCTTTTGTAATAAACTCCATGTGAAAGTCTCTTCTTGATGAACCCAACCTGCCAGACAGTTTAATAATTGTTGTCTTTTAATAGAGTGATTAGTCCACTTTTCACTTTTTAGTATGATATATTTTGATTTATTTTTACCATTTTACTTTGTGCTTTCAGTTTATCTGCTTTCTCACTTTTGTGTTGTTCTATTTTGCATTCTTTTGGATGACAATGTTTTCTCCTTTTTTCTTTTTATTTGAGAGATAGGAAGTCTTGTTCTATTATTTTCCCTTTGATAGTCTGACATTTACATTCTTTTCCTATTTATTTGGTAATTATTCTAAATGTTTCATTTTAGATATTATACTTAAAAATTCTAAAGTTATTCAAATTTATTTCTCTTCTATAAAGTATTCTGAGGAAATAAAGGCAATATCACTTTGATCTCTACATAATCAAATATTATCCAGTATTATAGCTTTCTCAATTTCAATCTCAGAAAAAAGCATTACTATGTTTTCATAAGGCAATATTTGTTTATATTTACACCCATATTTACCAGGTTTTTTGGTTCAGTGTTTCTTTAGCTTCTGAGAACATCCATCTTTGGTCCTCATGCCTTTGACTGAATACATCTATTAGAAATTACCTTAGTAAAAACTGATTGATAATAAACTCTCGGCCTTTACTGGTTTGAAAATGTTTTTACTTCATCAATCGTCTTGAAATCTAGGTATACAATATTAGGCTGACACTTATGTTCTTTTAGCACCATGAAAATACTGTTTCCCTCTATTTTGTTTACATTGTTACCATTGGAAAGTCAGTTTATTAATTTAACTTTTTGCCTTACTGATTTTAAGTTATTACCATTGGCTTTGATATGCTGCAGTTTGATTTAGACACATGCATATATTTCTTATTAGTCATGTGCTTAGGATTCATTGGGCTTCTTTATTCTAATGATTGATATGTTATGATTTCTAGAAAATTGTCATCCTTTATCCCTTTTTTCAGAATTAGTTTTATTAAGATTTTATTATTTGAGTGGTTTTAATTTTTCAACAAAATTAAGAGGGAAATACAGAGTTCCTGTATACCCCCTACCCACATACATATGCGCTGCCTCTCCCATTACCAACATCTTCTACCAGAGCAGTACATTTGTTAAAATTGGTAAACCTACACTGACACATCATAATTACCTAAAGTCTATAGTTTACATTATGGTTCTCTCTTTATGTGATGAGTGTGATGATTTGGACAAATATAATGACATGTATCTATCATTATGACACCATACAGAGTATTTTCACTGTCCTAAAAATCCTCTCTGCTCTGTCTGCTCATCTCTCCCTGCCTACCTTTGGTAACCACTGATCTTTTCACTGTCTCAGTAGTTTTGCCTTTTCTAAAATGTCATATGGTTGGAATCAAATAGTATGCAGCCTTTTCAAATTGGCTTCTGTTACTTAGAAATATGCACATGAGGTTCTTTCATGTATTTTCATGGCTTAATTGCTCATTTCTTTTTATTGCTAAATAATATTCCATTGTTGGGATGTACCGTAGTTTTTTCCACTCACTGACTAAAGAACATCTTAGTTGCTTCCAAGTTTTGGCAATTATGAATAAAGTTGCAATAAATATCTGTGTGCAGGTTTTTGTGTCGGACATAAGTTTTCAACTCGTTGGGTAAAAATCAAGGAGAGTGATTGCTGGATTGTATGGTAAGAATATGTTTAGTTGTGTAATAAATCACCAAACTATCTTCCAAAGTGGATGAACCATTTTGTATTACCACTGGCAATGAATGAGGGTTTCTGATGATCAGCTTCTTGTTAGTATTTGTTATATTCAGTGTCCCAGATATTGGCCTTTCTAATAAGTGTGCAGTGGTATCTTATAACTGCTTAATTTGCATCTCTCTGATGACATATGGTTGGGAACATCTTTTCATATGCTTATTTACCATCTGTATATCTTTTTCGGTGAGTTGTCCAATTGGCCAATGTTTTTTTTTTTTTTTTTTTAAACATCTTTATTGAAGTATAATTGCCTTACAATAGTGTGTTAGCTTCTGCTTTATAACAAAGTGAATCAGTTATACATATACAATATGTTCCCATTTCTCTTCCCTGGCCAATGTTTTTAATCAAGTTGTTTGTTTTCTTATTATTGAGTTTTATGAGTTATTTGTATACCTTGGAAAACAGTCCTTTATCAGATGTGACTCTTACAAAGATTTTCTTCCAGTCTATGGCTTGTCTTCTCATTCTCTTGACATTGTCTTTTGTAGATCAGATTTTTAAAAAAAATTTTAATGAAGTCCAGCTCATAAATTATTTCTTTCATGGATAATGACTTTGGTACTGCATATAAAATATTGTCGCCATACTCAATGTCATTTAAGTTTCTTCCTATGTTATCTTTAAGATTTTTATAGTTTTCATTCTATCTTTAAGTCTGTGATCCAGTTTTAGTTAATTTTTGTGAAGGGTATAAAGTCTGTGTCTAGATTTTTTTTTTTTTTTTTTGGTATGTGAGTGTCCAGTTTTTCCAGTATTGTTTTTTGAAAAGACTATCTTTGCTCCATTTTATGGCCTTTGCTTCTCTCTCAAAAATGAATTGACTATTTATTTATGTAGGTCTATTTTGGGACTGTCTATTTTGGTCCATTGATCTATGTCTACTTGTTTATCAATGTCAGACTGTCTCAAGTACTATAGCTTTATAGTAAGACTTGAAGTCAGGTACTGTCAGTTTTCCAACTTTGTTTTCTCCTTTAACATCACTAGCTATTTTGAGTCTTCCGCCTCTCCATATAAACTTTAGAATCAGTATGGCAATATCCACAAAAAAGCTTTCTGGGATATTGATTGGGCTTGTACTGAATATATAGATTATTTTGGGAAGAATTGATATCTTGACAAAATTGAGTCTTCCTATCCAAGAAAATGGTATATCTCTCCATTTATTTAGTTCTTCTTTCATTTTATCTGAGACTTGTATTTTTTTCTCATGTAGATCTTATAGATATTTTGTTAGATTTACACCTAATTAATTAATTTTTTGGTATGCTAATATACATATTGTATTTTTAATTTCAAATTTCTCTTGTTCATTACTAGCATGTAAGAAAGTGATTAAATTTTATATATTAACTTTGTCTCCTTTAACTTTGCTATAGTCACTAATTACAGTTCACCCTTCACGATGCATGGGTTAGGGTCACAAACCCTCAGCACAATAAAAAAAATCTGCTTATAACTTTACACTCTGACCTCTGTATCTGCATTTCTGCATCAGCAGATTCAACCAACCACAGAGCATGTAGTACTGTAGTGTGTATTACTGAAAAACAAAAGCATATAAGTGGACCTGTGCTCTTTGTGTGTGTTTTTTTTAGTTGAGGTATAATTGACATAATATTAGTTTCAGCTATACAACATAATTTGATATGTGTACATATTATAAAATTATTAAAAAAAAATTATTACCACAGTTAGGTTAACATCCATAATCACATAGTTACAATTTTTTTTTTCCTTTTGTAGTTTTGAGCATTTTATATGATTCATTTTCTCTCATTATATTGGTTATACTTTATTTTTTTATTATTTTTACTTTTTTTTAGTGGTTTCCTCCTTTATCTTTTAAAATATTATCTCACCATCTTTCTCTTCTTTATTTCTGGAATCTCCAATTAGATATATAATGGGACTTTGTACTCTCTACTCATGTCTCTTATTTGCTCTTTCATATTAAAACAGAGTTTTTAAGGTACTTCATCTCTCTGTGATAAATTCCTTGTAATTTTTAGGCTCTATTTTTTGAATAAATACTTCACACTTCAGTGAAATCTATTTTAAAGCTGTCCGTGTCATTTAAATTTTGATTTCTATACATTTTTTTATTTCTATAAATTCTCTGGGAAATTATTTTCAAATCTACTCAGTCATTTTAGTATTGTCATATACCATATTTATATTTTCAATAACCTTTTATTATCTAGACAGATTACATATACCAATTTTTGTTCTATGCCTGATAATTTAAATATTTGGAATATTTGCAATTCATATTTTGTGTTTGTTGTTTCTGGTGTTTTTCACTTTTAGTGGCTTTTTTTTCCCCTTTGGTGGCTTTTAATTGTGAGCTCATATTACTTTGACGTAATTATTTGATGGTGTCTATTTTTGATTTATTTTTGTTTGCTTTTGGCAGGGTACTGGGGATACCACTTAAAAAAAATCTTTTTGTTGTTTTTTTTACTTTTACAAGTATTGCAAATTTCAGATGAAAACTCAATGACAAGCTTGATATTATCTTCTGTGAGAGCTTACTTCTTCCCATTGATAGAATCAAGGTTGATACAATCTAGTATCCTACTGCTCCCTTCAGCAGCAGCTTTATGTGGGGATCTTCTATTAAACTCCCCATTTGAGGCTTATCCTCCTTTCATCACTGTCCTGTATGGCATTAAAGCTAAAACTCCAGGTACCTGTGGTTGGCAATTTCTCCCTCTTGAAAGCTACCTTAAATGCTGGCTTACATTTCAGGATTCCTGCTTTCCCTTCCTTTGAGGTATCTGTGGATACCATACATTTTTGCCAATGAAGAAATGTATTAAAAAGTTTGTGTATGTACTTTAAAAAATTATCATTTTCTTGGGGTTTCAGTGGCAGTGTAGTAGGAAGTATTAAAAATGGAAGTATATATGGTAATTAGTGTTTGTTTTTAGCTCTTAAGCCCAAGAGACGTATTTTTAGATAAATGTCAATATTTATTCCAGGATAATGGAGTTTAAGATGGCAAACTGGTATATTATTCTCCACCCACTCCCACTGTAGGACCCAAGCTATAATAAATCATGATATCAAAGGTTCTGAGAAATACTATAATGCTGAAACATAGTTTTTGCCTTAACATTATTTGACCAGAAACTTTTCAAAAATTTCACCTGTAAGATCTTACCCAATATCCATTGGATATATATTTTGAAGTTATATGCTGAGTTATGCTCAGTGGAGACAGAGAATGGCATTATAACAATCAGAAGAAAATAATTCCAGTGTTTCTGGTTCAATTGTAATTCAGCAGATATAATTATGTTGTGAACTTAGAAAAGCTGAGCCTTTTGACCATGGAGCAAAGACCAGCTATCTTTTATGAAAGCTATTTAGAAAAGGAAGCTCTTATAAATATATTCTATCTGCTAATTGTACATCTTTTCTCTGATGAGGAAACAAAGTTTCTGTGGCTCACCAAAGGAGACAAAACTATTCTCTCTCTCAAAGGGTTCTTTATCTGATTTCTCTGAATTCCAAAATGTTTTAGTTTATATAGGTCACATAGTAGGTTTTACAGAGTTGAACTTCTGTACTTTAGTGGGAAATTCAAAGAACACATCAAAGCAGTTACATACTTTTCATGATTTAGAATACTTTACTTCAATCAGATATACAGACATGGATAAGAGAAGGCAAAAAAAGAGAAAGGTAATCATTTTACGTCTAAAATATTTTCTAATCAGAGAAAAACTCAAACAATTGACCTTGCTGTTAATTGCTTAATATATCATAATTGAAAATGCCCCAATTATCTTTTATTATCTGATTTTGATTATAATGAGCATTAAATTGAGCTTTATTGATTTGCATAAAAAATAACATATCCCCTTAAAATACAAAAAAGAAAGGAGGAATGGAAACCTAATAAAAAATTGAGGGTTAAAAAGAGCCTTCAAGATATCCAAACGTTAATTAATATTCTATATATCTCATTTCCCTTTTATTTCCCTGAGCTGATGTATGTTTGGACATTTGGGGATCTATCCATGTATCTAACTACCTTTGTAGTAAACATAATTTTAAAATTACATTTTACAGAAAGGCAAAACAACAACAACATTGTTTCTTCTTGTCTCTATTGTACAAAGGGAAATTATATTAAAGTAATAGTAGCCTTGACCTGCTGATAGCTATTTTTTCTCTGTGTTTAACTTCTTTTGATGAATTAAATAAAACGTTTTTCAATAAAGTTAAAACAAAGGTAACCTTCAGGAGTTTTACAATTTCAGGCCTTATGTTTAAGTCTTTAATTCATTTTGAGTTGATTTTTGTATATGATACTATAAGGTAGGAGTCCAATTTCAATTTTTTTTGCAAGTGGATATTCAGTTTTCCCAACACCATTTGTTGAAGAAACAATCCTTTCCCTGCTGTGTATTCTTGGCTGTTCAACAGGTATAAAATTTTAGTTATGCTAAATGAGTAAGTCCTAGAGACCTGCTGTAAAGCATAGTGCCTGCAGTTAACAATACAGTATTGTGCACTTCCAAAGTTGTTAAGAAGGTGATTCTCATGTTAAGTGTTCTTACCACAAACAAAACAAAGCAAAAACAAAGGGACGGACACAAGAAAACATTGGGAGGGGTTGGATATGTCTATTACCTTGATTATGGTGATGGTATCATGGGAGTTTGCATATGTCTAAACTCATCAAATTGTAGCCATTAAATACATGAAAAATTTTGGATATCCATTATATCTCAATAAAGCTATTTTTAAAAAAGGTTACCTTATTTTTCAGCTACTTTCAAAGAGGATTTTCTCCTTGAATAATCCTTTGTGATCTGATTGATGAATAAAATCTTTGGGTTAACCTGGTAACTTTAAATTCATAAATTTATACAGAAATATCCACCATTATAAAAAGCAGAAAATCAAGAAAGGTTATTATCAACTAGTTTTGGACTTCTAAGAACGACATAGCATTGCTGAGATTTTTCTTAAAAATAGCCAGTTGCCTCTGGAGATTCCCAAAAATCTAGTTTGAGAAATAATAACTAAAATTTGTAGGTTTGTTTAATGTTAGAATGAGACTTAAAAATTACTTAGCCAAGCCCCCAAATTACAAGATATTCTAACCCAGCCCATATATAGCAAGTTATACTATTCTGAATTCTTGAGAACAAAACAGGAGGCAATATAAATATTACCACATTCCCATAATAAAATCCCAATTGAGATCAATAATTTTATTCTATGTCTACTCAGCATTCATAAAAATTTGTAGAAGATTTCATGGTCATTATGAAATTGATGAACATATTTGGTGTGACTCCCTTACTACAGGACCTCAAGAGCAAGTCCAAGGGAAGAACAGAAGTCTGATGAATTTTCCCCACATGGGTAAAGCTGGGTAGATCTCAGACAGAAAGTAACTTACCCAAATTGTTATTAACATGTCTCTTAAGGAAATTCAAATCCTCTCACCCAACATATTGTTCACAAAATCATGCAGCCACTAGTTGAGGCTTTATGACTTACTCTTTGGGGAAGTAAATACTTCTCCTTAAAAGGTATAAGTAAGGAAGATCATTGAGAAAGATTCACAAGTAGCAGAAATCAGCACCAAACAAACAAACAACAAAAGCTTACCTTTTTATGCCTATTTTTACCTTTCTATTGCAAACATTTCTTTTCCCCAGAAGTTAAATTACTTAGATTTTACTATCTCCACACTTGCCCTACATTGAAATTGTCTATTTGGTGTTTCTCTTTCTTGACAGATAGTAAATCCCTTGAAAACAATGATTCTATGTTATTAGTTATGTCCTCACCTCTTCTATAGTGCCTGGTCACAAAGGTGATCATTAATGATTTATTTTACTTAAACTCTTGTAAACATTGATAGGGAAACCATAATCTGTAAGATACTTTTTCTACACATAAAAGGCATAAAAATAAAGGTGAAAAAAGACACTGTGGATCCTCAAGATACTTAAAATACAAGACCTTTCTCTGCCTCTACTAACATAGAGTTTGCATCTCTATTAATAACATTTTCATATGAAACTTCTTACTTTAGTTGTTTGCATTCTGTTATTATAGTCTATTCACAAGAAATGGATTCTCACCTAACATAGCTAAAGAAGAGGGGACTGACTTTGAACACCTTAGACACATCTCAAGTGTACTCAAGGTAGGCAGGGGAAAAATGCTGGGGGCTGCATAGAGATGGGTTCTGCACTCAACACCACTCCTGGATCTTTAGACAAACTTGTTTCTAGAATTTAACTCCAGTGTTCTCTTATTAACATAGTTTAACTCTACATCTCATGTTTAATTATCTTATGTCATGCTACCAACTCACTCCCTCATCTTCCTTCTTGGATTTTACACTTCTGATCATTTGCATTACATGACTTTGGACTATTAAGGACTAACCATATGACTATATTCTATTTCCATATTCTGTTTCAACAGCTTGAGATAGAGAAAAAAGTCTTTCTTAATTAGGAGACAGTATCTAAGTTAGAGCAAAAAAAAGAGTATCTAATAGCCCAAGATATCCGTTAGAACCCACTTCTTCCTTCTTCTTCTCTGAAACTTTCTTTGATGCTGACTTCTTGCTTCCCATGAGATCACACTCCTCCAGCCCTAGGTAGAGAAGAATAACTCCTTTAGATCACTGCTTTACCTTGTATGCATTCACTTTCATACTGCAAGACTGTAAGCTCCTTAATGACAGAGATGACTTCATTTTTTTATTTCTGTGTTAAGTGAAATTGAGATGATAAAAGTGCTTGATAGATGTTTGTGAAGAAAGTGATGTATACCATAACTAAAAGCTTAGAAATAGGGAGTAGTAAAAACCAAGGACTCCTTCAGGGATAATGTAGTGTTTAAGATGAACCTAATAAGATAAGTAAGCAGCCACTTTTTATGCTATCCACTTAGTTGGTGAAACTTCACGTCTTTGACAGGCCAAATTCTCACTTCCAAATCTTTCAAGAAAGAAGCAGGTACCAGCTTTTATGCTCGGTTATACCGTTCAAACTCCAGCAGACGTGGGTTAAGCTCATTTAGGAAATTATGAAGTTATTCTCTGGTGACAGAATGAGGAGTCTATACAAACTGGAGTAAAAAAGCACTGAGAAAAGGAATGCATTGCCCAACTTTTCTTCTTTCAAGTATTTAGGACCTCTGCTTGGTTCTCTTGGAGGGGTCTTCATTTCCCTTCCTATGAGGTAGGAAAGGAAACCGTACAAAGCACTTTTCCCTAGGCTAAAAGCTCATTACCTCAAATTTCTAGTCTGTTTTAAAAGCAGGATGGGGTGAGGTGGGGGTCAAAGGAGTAGTCAGATCCATCTCTGTGAGTCCTGTAGGGAAACATCTTTCTGTGCCTTTGTGGGAATACTTATGGACTCACGCTGTTCTCTTTGGGCCTTTGGTAGAAATTCCGACACAAGATGGGCATGCCATTCCACTGTTTGTTTCATGAGAATCCTTCTTTGCAGTTAATGCTGAACTCAAGTATCATCCATTTTGTAAATGCTTCAAATAGCATCTATTTCAGGAAAGAAACTGTCATAAAACACAAAACTGTGTAAACAAAAAGACAGTGTAAACACACGGTTTATAAGACATTGTAAAATCAAATAACAATCTGTATGATCCACACAGAGGCAGGATTGAAGTTAAGGGATGGAATCATCTCTATGGGCTGGTGTAATGAAGGGACCCTTCTAGAGAAGGCAGGGTGTGAGCAATTGGGTATCCTTCCTCCTCTTTTTCCTCACTAACAGAATTCTACTTTTGTGGAATTTTGTGGAATTAGATGATGTATTGATTGATTAATAAGCCAAAAAAGGTATATTTTTGAAAAAAATGTTTTTCTGAACACTGCATATGCGTCTTATTTTGGTATCTAGTACCAAGTGTCTAGTTTCCAAAACAAACAAAAAAATAAAACAAAGAGACTTGGATTAATTAGAAGGGCTGAGGCATTTTAAAATCTGGAAACAAAATATATTTTATCATATAGAGTTAAAACTTCGAAGCTAAATACTAAGAATAATATCTATATTTTAGTCAAAAACTGTAATACATTGCCACAGGGCATCAGTAAACCTCTAGCCTGAACCCTAAGATTGATATTCCCAACAGCAAGACAGTCATGCCTTGCTATTCCTGGAAACAGACTGAATGACCCAAGTTGCTTTTATATTCATGATATTTCCTGTCTTATTACACACTTAGTAAAACTATAATCAGTATAGAAACACTTCTGAATTATTAACCTAAAAGGTGAAAGTGAAATGATGGAGGTTAAGAAAAAAGAAAATTGTTTCAATTTCTCAGAAAAAATATGGTTATTAAAGTAAAAAAAGTAGAAAATATAGAACATAATATGACTTTAATTTTACTGGGTTTTGTTATTGACTTCAGATATTTTAGAAAAGAGACAAAATCAGCAATAATACATAGGTTTGAATAGAGAGATTGTCCCCTCCAGTTTTTAGTAGGAGAACAACACCAAGTTGGAGAGTAGGTGGAGTATTTTCTAGTGCTTTATTATTTCTTCTGGGAGGTTTACAGCAAAGTTCACCCTGTTCTGAAGAAAATATAAGTGGGTCATTTGCCTGATACAGAGATTGGCACTTCAACTCTGGCTTTTCCTTTCCTATAGGCAACTAGGAAATAAAAATGTGATGCTGAAAGCTTTGGCAAACACTCTCACAACTTCCTAATATCCATCAGTTCCTACTGATGATTTAAGTCTACATATCCAGAGTATACTTAGTGTGACTAGATCTCTACCCTAAAAATAATTATTGTACTATTTTGCAATTATAAACACAGAGTCTAGGAGATGGCACAAAACACTTTTTTGCTGTTCCCATTTAATCATCTCAGAGGGGAATCCATGAGTTCTATTATCTTCTATCTCCTTTTACCCTATTTTTCATAATCCTTTCTTTCTTTCATTACTTCCACCCTGTCCTAGAATCCTTCCTCCAGCCTGGAGGAGCAACACAGACTTAATGTTTCTGTGTCTCATCCCCGTATCTATTCTGTAAACAGATCCAGATTTTTCTTAGAAGGCATTTTAGTTCCATTAGCACTGTCAGGGTAAAATATCTATCAGACAAAGCCAAGCAAACATAACAGACAAAAAAATGTTCTTTTGCTAATATTGAACAACTTTCAATGCATTATTTTCTTTCTACTATTATGCCTTCAAACTATCTTTCTCTGTTCTCTGCTTTTTCCATTGGCTTTGTCTCATCAGGAAGAATGCATAAGGAACATAGGAGATAAGGGGAAAACAAAATCTAATAATTGCACGAGATATATTAGTTAGTGATCAACATTGTAAAAGGCCAGCAGCTAGATACAAATCTTAACACAAAAGTCTTGAACTAGAGTGAGGAAAGCACCATCAGAGAATGGACCAGAGAGCCTAAGGTGCTGAGGTGTTCAGGATGATGAAGGGAGAAAGAATTAAGGAAGGGAAATCTGTTTGCCCTGGAAAGTTGAAGTGGGACCTTTGGAAGTGTGTGCTACTTCTACTCACTGTAGCCTAGGGTTGGATTAAACCTGGAAGATGAATTTTTCTGGACAAAGGATTAGGATACCTGAGGACAATTGGCAGGGAACAGCCTCAGATAAGCAGGGTCAGTGTCACTGTAGAAAACCCTATTGGCAGGACCAAAAGAAAACCATTGACCTTTCATGGTACATACACTATATCATGAAGCATACTCACAAGTTTGAATACTTAATTTAAGGAAAGAGATACCTCCCACAATTATCTTTAGGTGAAGTGAACAAATCCATTAACTACAATTTTCAATTGGACCAAACAATTTTCACTGTTGCAATCAAGTCCATGATTCTACTGCATGTAAAACGGATGTATGCTTAAGAGGATGAATTTGAATGTCAGAGGGATTTAGGTTTGAATCTTCACTACTTCCTAGCTATGTCTCATTAGACAACCTGAATATGTCTCAGTTTTCTCATTTGTGAAATGGAGATGCACAGAATTAATTAGAGAATTAATTAAATGTGTGCAAAATGATAGGGCAGTGCTTAGACTGATATATTTACATGTGACAGATTTTATTTTAAAACATACTTAATGTAATGATGAGTTTTAGTCAATAGAGCTAATATGATTTGATGATGAAAGAGAACTGCAGATATTTTCCTTCTGTGGAAGATGCTAAATTGTAGGTTTTGCCACTCTGTTTTCATTCTCTCTGAAATTACAAATGAATATCTCTACTAATGTCTTTACAACCTGTGTGCAGTTTCCTGCCTGATTAAGATGTAAGAAGAGCTTCTGATGGATGAGTATGACATGGTTTGTTCTTGTTTGGACTGTCCCAAATTAGAATCGGGCAGTTATTATTATCTAGATCAAGGCTTTCAGTTTCAATGTGGCATAACATCTAAGTGTGGACACAGCAGTGTTGAAAAGCTGTTGCCTCCCACTAATCAACACAACATTTCTCTGCAATTATAGAGCAGTGATTCATTGGCTATTCTGTGCACAGCCCTAGTTTTCTCACACTGATGTGATGGATAGGATGAGAAGAGGTACTAGTCACATAACTTGCTTGGATCGGAGGAGAAAAGGGCAATGGCTTGCTCATCTGAGGCATGGAATTGAACCCTGGACCAGGAATCAGGAAGACCATGGTGTTAACTCTTACCATTTTTGTGGACAAAATCAAGTGGCTTAAATTCTAACCTTCATTTCTCTTAACTTTAAATTGTGTGTGCATGTATGTGTGTATGTGTATTTGTGTGTGTGGGTATGGATGAGGAGGAAGAGAAGAAAGGGAGAGAGAATTTTCCCCATCTACTTGAAAGAATTGTAATTAGTATTAAATGAGACATTTGCTAAGAAAAACTAGTGTCATAAATGTCAAGAGGAAACCTATATCGGTGATAGTGGAATGACAGGTTATAGGACTGATGTTTCTGGACATGTGGTCCTTTGGGAATCACTAGTGTCAAGTGCCTTACAAATATGAAAGGTTATTTTAGTATCATTTGCCCTACTTCTGATAAACCCATTCTCAGAATGCACAGATTACTCACAAGAGATGAGTTTGTGAGTAATCACTGTGAACATCTTGCTACAGGAGTCTCAGGAAGGGCCACCTGTCCAGAAACATCAGTCCCATAACCTGAAGTTCCACTCTTACGGATATATGTTCCTCTTGACATTTAATTCACGTGAAGTGCTATGGAAACTGAAAATGCTGTATAAATTATTTTTATCATATAACAGCAGGAAGAAGTACTCATTTTGTTATCAATAACTTCAGGTGATTGGTTAACCTTTGAACTGGAGTTAGATTTGAATATTTATCTGGTAGGGAAGTTGCAAGGCAGGAAAAAGGGGTGCTTGGAAATGGGAAGGGCTTTTGAAGGAGAAGGGGGTGGCAAGAAAGATGAATATTCCTGGATTCTCATTTTTGCTGCTGTTTAATTTTGAAACTTTGTATTTATTCATTCAATATTAATAATAATCAATAATACTCTAATATGTTCAAGGCACTGTGCTCAGTTCTAGAGACACAAGTGTGGATAAACATGTAAACTGTCTGACTGGGGCTAACAGCCTTGTTGGGAGACAAGTGCATAATGGAAGTAAGAAGAAGGTAGTAGAGGAACACATAGGAAAGGCCTTGAGGAAATCAGGGAAGGCTTCCTAAAAAACGTGACATGCAAGTTGAAATCTGAAAATGAGATAGAAATTAGTTTGCTGAAAAGGAGGAGAGGGAATAGTATCCTTGGATCAAGAAACATGGTGTGTGAAGGGAACTGAAAGTTCAGTGGAAACTCCTTTAACTCCCACCACAATATTATTGCTAATATTCTCCCAATTTTATGCTGAAATCTCATAGCAAGCAAACTATTCTTTACTATACCAAGTCATTTGCTTCCACTGACTTAATTAACTAAACGAATACATATTTTGCAAGAGTCAAATAAGAAAGCTTCTAGAGTAACTTGGTACCTCCACAGGGTAGAGAATGTGTGTGTTTGGCATTGGGAGATGATGTGCAGGAATAGGAAAATATTCAGTATTTAGTGTATGAAGTGAAAGATAGATGTGGAGAAGTAAGTGGGGCCCATGCCATAAAATGTGGTTTGACACAGGCTATGGTAAGGAGTTTGGATTTCATCCTGAAAAAACTGGATAAGCATGTGAAGGTTTTAAGCAAAAGACTGATGTAATCATAGTAGTGTTTTAGAAACATCACTCTGGTTTTGGCTGCAGTATTTAAATATTTTTGATCATGTACCTCTAATAGTAAATTATTTTGACCATTCCCCCTCAATAAAGTATATGTGTGTATGTGTGAGTGTATATATACACACATACTATTCTACAGATATATATATTATAAAACTTTTAAAGTGTGAATTAACAAAAAATGAAATAAAGTTTAAATAATAATTTTTTAATGTCTTGCTAATCCTTTTGGCCTCTTATTTTTAGTATCAAGTATTTCAAGGCAGATTATAGACTTATGCTAAGGTCCTTTGTTAAGGAACATGGAAACTAATTCATATTTAATATAGTATTTTTAATGTTGGCTTTTGGAACGCACATTTTTCATAGATGATTAAATTGTCATTCTTTTAATGCCCTTTTGTAGTATAGCTGATAAAAAGCTCACAAAGAGTAAGAAAAATATCCATACTGTTTCTTCCTGTGGTTGCTTCTGCTTACTTCACTAATACAACATAGGCTCTGAGGAAAGAAACTTTAAGCCATCTGTCTATCTTGTGTGACATTTTTACCTAAAGCTAGGCAATAAAATCCTGTAATCATTCAATGGAACACATAGACACTGTGTTAGTTGCAACACAATGTAAGGAAAGTAAGAATGAAGGTGCAGTGTCTCCGGGGGCCCCTCCATGTTGCTGAAGGCCCATCCTCTCGGCAGGATACCTGCTTGATGCAGGTGACATGTGACAACCTGAGAAACCAAGTGAGAGGATAGATGTCTGTGTGAACACTAAATAGTAATAAAGGTAGTATTTTTCTCATAGGTTTGTAAAAAATTAAGTCGAGACTTTCTAATATTTTCTTCCTTATACTTATGGATTGTTTGGGGGGTTAGTCTTGAGGGCATCCGTTTATTTAAGGGGACAATAATGTATAAAATATATCATATTTGGTAAGTCACAAGCAGGAAGACCATTCAGGATTGTATTGGCATAATCCTGGTAAGAAATGATGTTATTCAGGACTAAAGTTTGGCAATAGGGATTGAAAAAATATAGATATAGAGGGAAGATTTTAAATAGATAAAATCTATTAGGTTTTTTTTTTATCTTGTAATAACTTTTAATGGAGTATAATCTATAAAAATACTGAATCACTATGCTTTATACCTGAACTAATATAATATTGTAAATCAACTGTACTTCAATTTAAAAAAGAGAAAATGTCATATATCCATACAACGGAATAATATTTGACTATAAAAAGGAAGGAAGGAACGTAGCACTGAAACATGCTACAACATAGATAAACGTTGAAACCATTGTACTAAATGAACGTGGACAGTCACAGGAGATCGTAAATTATATCATTCTGTTCAAATAAAATTGAGATATAGTTCACATACTATACAGTGGACCAATTTAAGGTACACAATTTCATGGATTTTAGTATATTCACAGGTATGTGCAACCATAACCACAATTTTAGAACATTTTTGTCACCTCAAAAAGAAACCCTGTACCCCTTAACTATTACTCTCCATTTGCTCCAGGCATTCGTAAGCAATCACTAATTTACTATGTCTCTATAAATTTCTCTGTTCTCAACATCTCAATAAAATGTTAACATTTTTTAAAAATTAAAATAAATGTATACAATTACAAGTGATTAAAAATACTTTTGAAAATTCCAAGGACTGTTCCCTGTGGGAGCCCACATCTCTCAGTAAGTCCAACAGAGCCAGGTTTCCCCCATGGTTACAAGAGATCTATTTCTTCAGTTGAGTTTGAAATGGAGTAGATGGCTCATGTTAGAAAAATATACACACACACACACACACAAAGAAAGAAAGAAAAACACGAAAACAAAAACAAAAAACATTTCAACACCAAGTAAAAAACCACTCCTTCCCTGTAAGGATTATAAACACTGCTACCAACTGAAGAAAGGACATACTCTAATTTCCCATATATGCTCAGTAGGTCTGTAAACACTGATTAGACTGGCAGGGAGAATGGCCCAGATCATTTAAGTGTGTATTTGTGTGTTTGCATGTGTGTGTGCATACACACACAGGCATCTTTCCCTCCTTCATCTAGCAAATTGTTGAATTTCCATATATTAAATGTGTGTTTGATGAAATTACATTATTTTTGGAAATCATTTATTCATTTAGTCAAAAGGCTGTTTTGGGTTTTTTTTTTAACGTCTTTATTGGAGTATAATTGCTTTACAATGGTGTGTTAGTTTCTGCTGTATAAAAAAGTGAACCAGCTATACATATACACATATCCCCATATCCCCTTCCTCTTGCATCTCCCTCCCACCCTCCCTATCCGACCCCTCTAGGTGGTCACAAAGCACTAGGCTGATCTCCCTGTGCTATGCGGCTACTTCCCACTAGCTATCTATTTTATATTTGGTAGTATATATATGTCCATGCCACTCTCTTACTTTGTCCCAGCTTACCCTTCCCCTTCCCCTTGTCCTCAAGTCCATTCTCTAGTAGGTCTGTGTCTTTATTCCCGTCTTGCCCCTAGGTTCTTCATGACCTTTTTTTTTTCTTTCTTTCTTAGATTCCATATATATGTGCTAGAATACAGTATTTGTTTTTCTCTTTCTGACTTGCTTCACTCTGTATGACAGACTCTAGTTCCATCCACCTCACTACAAATAACTCAATTTCGTTTCTTTTTATGGCTGAGTAATATTCCATTGTATATATGTGCCACATCTTCTTTATCCATTCATCTGTCGATGGACATCTAGGTTGCTTCCATGTTCTGGCTATTGTAAATAGAGCTGCAATGAACATTTTGGTACATGACTCTTTTTGAATTATGGTTTTCTCAGGGTATATGCCCAGTAGTGGGATTGCTGGCTCGTATGGTAGTTCTACTTTTAGATTCTTAAGGAGCTGCCATACTGTTCTCCATAGTGGCTGTATCAATTTACATTCCCACCAACAGTGCAAGAAGGTCCCCTTTTCTCCATATCCTCTCCAGCATTTATTGTTTGTAGATTTTTTGTTGATGGCCAATCTGACCGGTGTGAGATGATATCTCACTGTAGTTTTGATTTGCATTTCTCTAATGATTAATGATGTTGAGCATTCTTTCCTGCGTTTGTTGGCAATCTGTATATCTTCTTTGGAGAAATGTCTATTTAGGTCTTCTGCCTATTTTTGGATTGGGTTGTTTGTTTTTTTGATATTGAGCTGCATGAGCTGCTTGTAAATTTTGGAGATTAATCCTTTGTCAATTGCTTCATTTGCAAATATTTTCTCCCATTCTGAGGGTTGTCTTTTCATCTTGTTTATGGTTTCCTTTGCTATGCAAAAGCTTCTATGTTTCATTAGGTCCCATTTGTTTATTTTTGTTTTTATTTCGATTTCTCTAGGAGGTGGGTCAAAAAGGATCCTGCTGTGATTTATGTCATAGAGTGTTCTGCCTATGTTTTCCTCTAAGAGTTTGATAGTGTCTGGCCTTACATTTAGGTCTTTAATCCATTTTGAGTTTATTTTTGTGTATGGTGTTAGGGAGTGTTCTAATTTCATACTTTTACATGTACCTGTCCAGTTTTCCCAGCACCACTTATTGAAGAGGCTGTCTTTTCTCCACTGTATATTCTTGCCTCCTTTGTCAAAGATAAGGTGACCATATGTGCGTGGGTTTACCTCTGGGCATTCTATCCTGTTCCATTGATCTATATTTCTGTTTTGGAGCTGGTAGCATACTGTCTTGATTACTGTAGCTTTGTAGTATATTCTGAAGTCAGGGAACCTGATTCCTCCAGCTCCGTTTTTCTTTCTCAAGATTGCTTTGGCTGTTCAGGGTCTTTTGCGTTTCCACACAAATTGTGAAATTTTTTGTTCTAGTTCTGTGAAAAATGGCAGTGGTAGTTTGATAGGGATTGCATTGAACCTGTAGATTGCTTTGGGTAGTAGAGTCATTTTCACAATGTTCATTCTTCCAATTCAAGAACTTGGTATATCTCTCCATCTATTTGTATCATCTTTAATTTCTTTCATGAGTGCCTTATAATTTTCTGCATACAGGTATTTTATCTCCTTAGGTAGGTTTATTCCTAGATATTTTATTCTTTTTGTTGCAGTTGTAAATGGGAGTGTTTTCTTAATTTCACTTTCAGATTTTTCATCATTAGTGCATAGGAATGCAACAGATTTCTGTGCATTAACTTTGTACCCTGCTACTTTACCAAATTCATTGATTAGCTCTAGTAGTTTTCTGGTAGAATCTTTAGGATTCTCTATGTATAGTTTCATATCATCTGCAAACAGTGCCAGCTTTACTTTTTCTTTTCTGATTTGGATTCCTTCTATTTCTTTTTCTTCTTTGATTGCTGTGGCTAAAACTTCCAAAACTATCTTGAATAATAGTGGTGAGAGTGGACAACCTTGTCTTGTTCATGATCTTAGTGGAAATGGTTTCAGTTTTTCACCATTGATGACGATGTTGGCTGAGGGTTTGTCATATATGGCCTTTATTATGTTGAGGAAAGTTCCCTCTATTCCTACTTTCTGCAGGGTTTTTATCATAAATAGGTATTGGATTTTGTTGAAAGCTTTCTCTGCCTCAATTGAGATGATCATATGGTTTTTCTCCTTAAATTTGTTAATATGGTGTATCACATTGATTGATTTGCGTATATTGAAGAATCCTTGCATTCCTGGGATAAACCCCACTTGATCATGGTGTATAATCCTTTTAATGTGCTGTTGTTTTCTGTTTGCTAGTATTTTGTTGAGGATTTTAGCATCTATGTTCATCAGTGATATTGGCCTGTAGTTTTCTTTCTTTGTGACATCTTTGTCTGGTTTTGTATCAGGGTGGTGGTGGCCTCATAGAATGAGTTTGGGAGTGTTCCTCCCTCTGCAATATTTTGGAAGAGTTTGAGAAGGATGGGTGTTAGCTCTTCTCTAAATGTTTGATAGAATTCCCCTGTGAAGCCATCTGGTCATGAGCTTTTGTTTGTTGGAAGATTTTTAATCACAGTTTCAATTTCAGTGCTTGGATTGGTCTGTTCATGTTTTCTATTTCTTCCTGGTTCAGTCTCGGAAGTTTGTGCATTCCTAACAATTTGTCCATTTCTTCCAGGTTGCCCATTTTATTGGCATATAGTTGCTTGTAGTTATCTCTCATGATCGTTTGTATTTCTGCAGTGTCAGTTGTTACTTCTCCATTTTCATTTCTAATTCTATTGATTTGAGTCTTCTCCCTTTTTTTCTTGATGAGTCTGGCTAATGGTTTATCAATTTTGTTTATCTTCTCAGAGAACCAGCTTTTAGTTTTCTTGATCTTTGCTATTGTTTCCTTCATTTCTTTTTGATTTATTTCTGATCTGATCTTTTTGATTTCTTTCCTTTTGCTAACTTAGGGGTTATTTTGTTCTTCTTTCTCTAATTACTTTATGTGTAAGATTAGGTTTTTTATTTGAGATGTTTCTTGATTCTTCGGGTAGGATTGTATTGCTATAAACTTCCCTCTTAGAACTGCTTTTGCTGCATCCCATAGGTTTTGGTTCGTCATGTTTTCAGTGTCATTTGTTTCTAGGTATTTTTTGATTTCCTGTTTGATTTCTTCCATGATCTCTTGGTTATTAAGTAGTGTATTGTTTAGCCTCCATGTGTTTGTATTTTTTACAGATCTTCTCCTGTAATTGATATCTAGTCTCATAGCGTTGTGGTCAGAAAAGATACTTGATACTATTTCAATTTTCTTAAATTTACTAAGGCTTGATTTGTGACCCAAGATATGATCTATTCTGGAGAATGTTCCATGAGCACTTGAGAAAATGTTATTCTGTTGTTTTTGGATGGAATGCCCTATAAATATCAATTAAGTCCATCTTGTTTAATGTATCATTTAAAGCTTGTGTTTCCTTATTTTCATTTTGGATGATCTGTCCATTGGTGAAAGTGGGGTGTTAAAGTCCCCTACTATGATTGTGTTATTGTTGATTTCCTCTTTTATGGCTGTTATTATTTGCCTTATGTATTGAGGTGCTCCTATGTTGGGTGCATAAATATTTACAATTGTTATATCTTCTTCTTGGATTGATCCCTTGATCATTATGTAGTGTTCCTTCTTTGTCTCTTGTAATAGTCTTTATTTTAAAGTCTATTTTGTCTGATATGAGAATTGCTATGCCAGTTTTCTTTTGATTTCCATTTGCATGAAATATCATTTTCCATCCCCTCACTTTCAGTCTGTATCTGTCCCTAGGTCTGAAGTGGGTCTCTTGTAGACAGCATATATAGGGGTCTTATTTTTGTATCCATTCAGCCAGTCTGTGTCTTTGGTTGGAGCATTTAATACATTTACATTTAAGGTAATTATCGATATGTATGTTCCTATTACCATTTTCTTAATTGTTTTGGGTTTGTTATTTTAAGTCTTTTCCTTCTCTTGTGTTTCCTGCCTAGAGAAGTTCCTTTAGCATTTGTTGTAAAGCTGGTTTGGTGGTGCTGAATTATCTTAGCTTTTGCTTGTCTGTAAATATTTTAATTTCTCTATCAAATCTGATTGAGATCCTTGCTGGGTAGAGTAATCTTTGTTGTAGGTTTTTCTCTTTCATCACTTTAAATATGTCCTACCACTCCCTTCTGGCTTGCAGAGTTTCTGCTGAAAGATCAGCTGTTAACCTTATGGGGATTCCATTGTGTGTTATTTGTTGTTTTTCCCTTGCTGCTTTTAATATGTTTTCTTTGTATTTAATTTTTAATAGTTTGATTAATATGTGTCTTGGCATGTTTCTCCTTGGATTTTTCCTATATGGGACTCTTCGTGCTTCCTGGACTTGTTTAGCTATTTCCTTTCCAATATAAGGAAATTTTCAACTATAATCTCTTCAAATATTTTCTCAGTCCCTTTCTTTTTCTCTTCTTCTTCTGGGACCCCTATAATTCAAATGTTGGTGCGTTTAATGTTGTCCCAGAGGTCTCTGAGACTGTCCTCAGTTCTTTTCATTCTTTTTTCTTTATTCTGCTCTGCAGTAGTTATTTCCACTATTTTATCTTCCAGGTCACTTATCCGTTCTTCTGCCTCAGTTATTCTGCTGTTGATCCTTTCTAGAGAATTTTTAATTTCATTTATTGTGTCGTTCATCATTGTTTTTTTGCTCTTTAGTTCTTCTAGGTCCTTGTTAAACGTTTCTTGTATTTTCCCTATTCTATTTCCAAGATTTTGGATCATGTTTACTATCATTATTCTGAATTCTTTTTCAGGTAGACTGCCTATTTCCTCTTCATTTGTTAGGTCTGGTGGGTTTTTGCCTTGCTCCTTCATCTTCTGTGTGTTTTTCTGTCTTATCATTTTGCTTAACTTACTGTGTTTGGGGTCTCCTTTTTGCAGGCTGCAGGTTCGTAGTTCCCATTGTTTTTGGTGTCTGTCCCCAGTGGCTAAGGTTGGTTCAGTGGGTTGTGTAGGCTTCCTGGTGGAGGGGACTAGTGCCTGTGTTCTGGTGGATGAGGCTGGATCTTGTCTTTCTGGTGAGCAGGTCCACGTCTGGTGGTGTGTTTTGGAGTGTCTGTGACCTTATAATGATTTTATGTAGCCTCTCTGCTAATGGGTGGGGTTGTGTTCCTGTCTTGCTAGTTGTTTGGCATAGGGTGTCAAGCACTGTAGCTTGCTGGTCGTTGAGTGGCTCTGGGTCTTGGCGTTGAGATGGAGATCTCCGGGAGATTTTCACCGTTTGATATTATGTGGAGCTGGGAGGTCTCTGGTGGACCAATGTGCTGAACTTGGCTCTCCCACCTCAGTGGCACAGCCTTGATGCCTGGCTGGAGCACCAAGAGCCTTTCATCCACATGGCTCAGAATAAAAGGGAGAAAAAACAGAAAGAATATAAAATAAAATAGAGTAAAATAAAATAAAATAAAGTTATTAAAATAAAAAATAAAAAAATAATTATTAAGAAAAAAAATTTAATAAGTTAAAAAAATAAAACAAACCAAAAAATTAAATGGATGGACAGAACCCTAGGACAAATGGTAAAAGCAAAACTATACAGACAAAATCACACAAAGAAGCATACACATACACACTCACAAAAAGAGAAAAAGGGGAAAATATGTATATATCGTTGCTCCCAAAGTCCACCTCCTCAATTTGGGATGATTTGTTGTCTATTCAGGTACTCCACAGATGCAGGGTACATCAAGTTGATTGTGGAGATGTAATCCGCTGCTCCTGAGGCTGCTGGGAGAAATTTCCCTTTCTCTTCTTTGTTCGCACAGCTCCCGGGGTTCAGCTTTGGATTTGGCCCCACCTCTGCGTGTAGGTCGCCTGAGGGCATCTGTTCTTCGCTCAGACAGGACGGGGTTAAAGGAGCAGCTGATTCGGGGGCTCTGGCTCGCTCAGGCCGGGGAGAGGGAGGGGTACGGATGCGGGGCGACCCTGCGGCGGCAGAGGCCGGCGTGAAGTTACACCAGCCTGAGGCGCGCCGTGTGTTCTCCCGGGGAAGTTGTCCCTGGATCATGGGACCCTGGCAGTGGCGGGCTGCACAGGCTCCCGGGAGGGGAGGTGTGGATAGTGACCTGTGCTCGCACGCAGGGTTCTTGGTGGCTGCAGCAGCAGGCTTAGTGTCCCATGCCTGTCTCTGGGGTCTGCGCTGATAGCCGCGGCTCACGCCCGTCTCTGGAAATCCTTTAAGTGGCGCTCTTAATCCCCTCTCCTTGAGCACTGGGAAACAAAGAGTCAAGAAAATGTCTCTTGTCTCTTCAGCAGCTCCAGACTTTCCCGGACTCCCTCCCGGCTAGCTGTGGCGCACTAGCCCCCTTCAGGCTGTGTTCATGCCGCCAACCCCAGTCCTCTCCCTGGGATCCGACCGAAGCCCGAGCCTCAGCTCCCGGCCCCCGCCCGCCCCGGTGGGTGAGCAGACAAGCCTCTCGGGCTGGTGAGTGCTGGTCGGCACTGATCCTCTGTGCGGGAGTCTCTCTGCTTTGCCCTCCGCACCCGTTGCTGTGCTCTCCTCCATGGCTCTGAAGCTTCTCCCCTCCGCCACCCGCAGTCTCTGCCCGCAAAGGGGCTTCCTAGTGTATGGATACCTTTCCTCCTTCACAGCTCCCTCCCACTGGTGCAGGTCCCATCCATATTCTTTTGTCTCTGTTTTTTCTTTTTTCTTTTGCCCTACCCAGGTACGTGGGGAGTTTCTGCCTTTTGGGAGGTCTGAGGTCTCCTGCCAGTGTTCAGTAGTTGTTCTGTAGGAGCAGTTCCACGTGTAGATGTATTTCTGATGTATTTGTGGGGAGGAAGGTGATCTCCGCGTCTTATTCTTCCACCATCTTGAAGCTCCTCTCCAGAATCTATTAGGTTTTGTGTTTGTTGATGTGGGAAATATTCAGGCAGAAGTCTGAGGGTCAGACGAGGTTCAACAATCAAAGCACTGAACAGAATCTGCCATGGTCAGCTTGTGACAAAATTGTGAAATAGGAGTTTGCCTCTGTTAGAGCTCCATCCATATGCCCAATATTTAAAATTCTTCTTTGAATAATTTTTGTGGTCTCTCCTTTCCTGATATTCTTTGTACTTAAGTAGCCTAGCGATTCCTCCAGTGGGGCTTATCTTGGACAGTCCAGCCCAACTAAGACATTTCTCTGAGCAAGCAAAATATCACAAGTCTCAGTTCTCAACACAATAAACCATGACACTGTTTGTTCTTGTGCTACAGACACAAGTCTTTGATCTCTTGCAAAATATTCATTTTTTATTGATATATTCTAATAACTCAGCGTGTCCATCCTTCTCATGGCATACTTGCTCATTATAGCAGGTACCACAAAAAGACAATGCCATAACCCAGATGAACATTTCTGGATAAGAATGTCAGGCTAGCAGGGGAAAGGTTAGGCTTTGAGTGTGTGTGTGTGTGTGTGTGTGTGTGTGAGAGAGAGAGAGAGAGAGAGAGAGAGAGAGAGAAAGATGTATGTGTATATGTGTGGCTTCAAAGGCAGCAGCCAAATCTGTAAAAATATGGAAAAGATTTGTGATATATTTGTAGTGAAAATTAAAAAGCTCATTCCTCCAACTCATTCTACCTGATTTTTTTTGATAGAATGAATAGTATTGTAAAGTAAAATCTGAAATCCTCAATGTCATAAAAGGGAAAATGTTTATTTTATTTACCTAATTTTCTATTCAAAGCAAAAATAGTTAATAAATACTTAAATTTCATGTTTTGGGGACAAATTAGTTATACTGAGGTCCATGATGCATGAAACAATCAAAATGTTCAAAATAAAGCTCAATGATATACAAAGTAAATGACTAATGATGAAGAATTTGTGTACTTGCTATATTATTTCATTGTGAAATAGAGTTTAGCTATAATAAGTAAATCAAAGAGTAAAAGATTATATTAGTATTAAAATTAATTATATATGTGTATTATTAGTCTAAAATGAATCTAGAACACCTAATCCTCACCATTAAACTGGCAGTAATTTCTAGGTCTGCCTTGACACTAACTTATAGTTTGACATAGTGAAGTCACATATTTTCCACATTTCTTTAGTTATTTTTAAAGTTATTTTACCTCACTGGTTAATTTTTTAAATGTATTAAACTCTAATAATTTTGCATTCTTTTGCTCTCTGGCCAACTATGTTTTATTAGTAGAGAAATTAAAATGTTCAGCTCAAAGAGCTGGGGTTTCACTTGCCACTAACTCTTCAAAGGTTTTTATTGACATAAGCATCCCATCTGGAACTTATTCCAGTCTAGACTCCTCCCTACTACATCTGCTTATGTGCTTAAATCAGAATTAAAGATCTTGTTGTTAGTTACTTTTCTCCTATTTCATTTTTCATCAATATTTTAACCTAAGTTTAATAGCATGAAATATTGGGGCATGTTTTGGAGGAAACATGTTTCTAAATGGGTTTAGACAAAAAGATATTAATGGCACATTATTCATGGTTGTTTTTTTTTCTGTGCATGGCATTCAAAAATAAATCTGTGAAAATGTTTTTCCATGTGAAACACAATGCCATTTAAAAAATCATATTCCTGAAACCAGAAGATTGAGTTGGGTGAAGTCACTCTCTCCTCACAGTGTTATATTCACAGATAAACCTCAGTCAACTTATATATTAAGTGATAAATAAGGTATTGCAACATATTGTATTCCCAAGTGATGTTTAACGATACTACAGGGGAAGTATTATGGTGTTAATGATATGAAAGACCTATTTTCAAATCTGGTTCAAATCAACAGTTTTCTTCCCCCTATCCACGAAAGTTCAAAACCTTTTTATACCCCTAAAAATGATGATTCTAACAAAGAACTTGAGTCTAACAGGTGTTGGGCACACAAAAATACAGATTTCAAAAAAAAGAATATTGTTAGTTGGTTAATTATAGTAATGAAATCCTTTGATTAATAAGGCAGAAAGCTACAGCATATAAACAAAGATGAAGACCTATGGATGTTCAGCAAAATAATTTTGATTCAGGGAATATTATACAAGATAAAAGCAACATTGCCACCCGACCCCGACTCCAAGAGAGGACCAGTTTGTAGCTTTCATAGAGCTTGCTCTCTTCACACCCTGGTTCCAGTGTCATCACAGAAGAAAAACTAAAAACTTTAAAGCTGAATGAATATACTTGATTTTATTTCATAAAACAACCATGGTAGAGGGCATATAAAAATACCATGGTACACAGAATAATCTTCTTATTCTCAATTTATCTTTGTTACCTCTATAAAATATTGACATAAAAAAAGTCATTCAGGTATTGTTATAGAAACTATTTGTAAGAACCAAATTTAACCAATCATTAGAATCAAGATTTTTTTTTAGAGTAAGCAAAATCGAGAAAACAACAACTCTCATCCCAACGACACCCCTACTCACTATCATAAGAGACATACCACGAATATAATTCTATTTGATTGTATTATACATTGCAATTCTATTTTATTTGTTTACATGAAAATAGGTATAATTTACCCTGTGTTAACTGTCAAATGTAGGTATTCTCCCTGCTTTATATCTGGGTGGGACTGTGAATATATCTTTAACTTTATTAGTAGAAGGAAAGCGTGCCATGCTATTTATTTCTCCAACTTTGGAGAAATATATATTTCTGATATTTGAAATCTATTTCAATGCCAAAATTGACCATATCATTGACCAAATGGGCAATTAGTCAAGCAGTTCACATTTGGATCACAAGTGGAATCAATTTCAAAAAAACTGATTAAACCACAAAGTAGCAGCGCTGTCCTCAAAGATAAATATACTAAATTGAAATGGGAAAAAAATGAACCCAAAGCAATTCCACATAATATCTTTTCATTTACAGTTGATGTGGACAGTTTCTCAACAATGCTATATTGCCTAAAGCAGATTAAACATGTTGGATTTAAAATTTGAAAATAGATAATACTCAGTTGTTCACTCAGAATTACAGGCTCTAAGTGGGTATCAAAAGGCTGGAGAAATAGGGGCTGAGAGACGAGAAAAGAAAAGATCTATTTTAAACGCTTGGCAATGGCATATTTCAAAAGGGCAAAGAATAGATAAAAAGGAAGTTATAAAAAGAGAAGAGCTAAACAGTCAGACAAGTGAACATGGGTTATGAAAATAATGAGAATTGGAGACAGAAAGCCTTGAGGAGTAAGTGAAGATCTTGTATGCCTCCACTGTGATTCTAATCTGTACTTCAAGTTGTGCCCTGAGGGGAAAGAGATTTGTTTTTGCTTTTTTTTTTTTTTTAATTGGAGTATAGTTGCTTTACAATATTGTGTTAGTTTATACTGTACATCAGAGTGAATCAGCTATATGTATACATATATCCCCTCTTTTTAGGATTTCCTTCTCATTTAGGTCACCACAGAACATTGACTAGAGTTCCCTGTGCTATACAGTAGGTCTCATTAGTTAATCTATTTTATACATAGTATCAATAGTGTATATATGTCAATCTCAGTCTCCCAATTCATCCTACTCCCACCTTCCCCCTTGGTATCCATGTTTTTGTTCTCTATGTCTGTGTCTCTATTTCTAATAAGATCGTCTATACCAATTTTTCAGATTCCACATATATGTGTTAATATACTATATTTGTCTTTCTGTGTCTGACTTACTTCATTCTGTATGACAGTCTGTATATCCATCCATGTCTCTACAAATGACCCAATTTCGTTCCTTTTCATGGCTGAGTAATATTCCACTGTAAATATGTACCACATCTTCTTTATCCGTTCCTCTGTTGATGGACATTTAGGTTGCTTCTATGACCTGGCTATTGTAAATAGTGCTGCAATGAACTTTGGGGTGCATGTGTAGTGCTGGGAAAACTGGACAGCTACATGTACAAGAATGAAATTAGAACACTCCCTAACACCATACACAAAAATGAACTCAAAATGGATTAAAGACCTAAATGTAAGGCCAGACATTATAAAACTCTTAGAGGAAAACATAGGCAGAACACTATCTGACATAAATTGCAGGAAGATCTTTTTTGACCCACCTCCTAGAGTAATGAGAATAACAACAAAAATAAACAAATGGGACCTAATTAAACTTAAACAGCAAAGGAAACCGTAAACAAGATGAAAAGACAACCCTCAGAATGGGAGAAAATATTTGCAAATGAAGCAACTGACAAAAGATTAATCTCCAAAATATACAAACAGCTCATGCAGCTCAATATCAAAAAAAAAAAAAAAAAAAAACCCAACCAAAAATGGGTGGAAAACCTAAATAGACATTTCTCCAAAGAAGACATACAGATGGCCAACAAATACATGAAAAGATGCTCAACATCACTAGTTATTAGAGAAATGCAAATCAGAACTACAATGAGGTATCACCTTATACCGATCAGAATCGCCATCATTAAAAAATCTACAAACAGTAAATGCTGGAGTGGGTGTGGAGAAAATGGAACCCTCATGCATTGTTGGTGGGAATGTAAATTGATACAGTCACTATGGAGAACAATATGGAGATTTCTTAAAAATCTAAAAAAAGAACTACCATATGACCCAGCAATCCCACTACTGGGCATATACCCAGAGAAAACCACAATTCAAAGAGATTTGTTTTTGGAATAGGGCAGATCTAGTGTTCAGTCCCAAATGTAGTGTTAACTATGTAATTTGATTCAAGTTACTTCTCAGAGCCCCTATTTTCTTTTATGCAAAATGAGAACAATAATTTTTACCTCTTAGAATTAAGATGAAGGTGTAACATCATAATATATGTGTGAATACAAGAGTTTGGAATGTGGTAGACACACATACTTGTTTATTTCCTCCATTTTCCATCTAAAGGGGGAGATCTGCATTCTCTTCAGTTTTTTATCTCAATGCTTTACATCATCATGAAATAAATATCACACTGGAATATATATCATATCAGAAGACTGAAAATGTCACCTCAGCTTCACCAGTTTCCAACATGGGACATATCTGGCATAAAGTGCTTTTCATTTGGAAAGTTGTATTATAAACATAGCACTCCGAAAGCTTCTGTTTGTACTTGGGAAACAAAAATATAGGATAGGATAATAATAATTATTGAATTAAACTGAGTTTGTTAAATAAAAATAATACAATGCACAGTTCACAAATATCAGTAAACAATAAATAAAATAACCCTATGTAGGCTACTTTGAACCAATTCAACAAAGCTCCTTTAGCACGTACTATGAATAAGGTGCTATAATAGATGATACAAAGATGAACTCAACATTTTTATCTTCTAGGAGCTTAAAAGCTGCTAAGAAACAGAAGAATTGTGCATGGCTAAATATTACATGGTTAAATGCGAAAGCTCAGGAAAATGGGCCACTGTGCCAGACTGATTAGTATCCCTGTCTGTTCAATCTGTCAGTAGAATTTACCAAATGCCTGCTTTGTGCAAGCAATGGTACAAGGACTTTGTCTCCTTTATCATCAGGGCCAGGCTTAGGTCTGCTTCTGGACTTAGCACTGCTTCTTTTTGGCTGTGTTGGACTTTTCTTAAGTCACACAAGGAGGACTTTCACCTGTGTCTATTTAGATTTTTATGTATGTGTGTTGCTCTCTGAGGCTCTCATTTAATTTTTCAAAAGAAAATACCAAAGGAAGTGATAGATTAAATCTACCCTCAAAGAGCCAACCAGTTGTGAGTAAATTGAATTTCACAAGCTGTTAGTTTGTGCTACTCCATGTTGTAAAATGAGTCGGAAAAAGTATTAACATGACCAATTGAAGCCAGTGGAACTATGTTATGACCATGTAGATGATGACACTTACCCTATCCATCTCAAATAACAAGTTAGTAATGAGCCTTTTTTTGTAATTGAAGCCCTCAGAGAGCCTCTTGTGAGTGCCCATCCCTCCACAGAGTTTGCAGTAGCAGACCAAGCACTGGTGACCATGATAATTTGTGACAAAGCTATGACAGAGGCAAAGAAAGGGGATTGTTATAGGTGCTTACTGATTTCCAGGTACTTTTATATGTATTACTTCACTTATTTCTCATGACAACTATGTGAATTAAGAATTATCAATATTTCTTAGTAATACAATTTAGAAAAAGAGAGATTAAATGACACCATCAAGACCACATTGCTAGGTGCAAACAGAATCAATTTCCCATCTTCACTACAGCAGTTTCCCAAAATTCCCTGATTAAAAAAAATCCTCATGGGTACAGTTTAAAATTCTCAGGCTTCTTCTTCGGAATTCTGATTTGATATTTCTGGAGTAAGGCCAGGAAGCTCAGATTTTAACAGAATTCACTGTAGGTTTTTTTTTTTAATCACCAGGCAAGTTTTGGAAATATTGCATCATGTCATGATGTGGAGTTGACCTCAGACATCCCTTTTTATGAGCCTTTTATTTACTCTGCGGCCCCTTATTCTCCACCCCTTTTGGAGTAGTCCCTTAGGACTCTCATGTCAAAATCTACTGCCTGGGAAGTGGTTTTATATCAGTTATTGGCACCTGAGTATGAATTTAATTTATAGTGTTTCCTCTCCTGGGGGGTCTGCATTTTTAGCTTTAGCTCAGGATGTAGGAGGAAAGGTTTTGCCTTATGGTTAAAGAATGAAATATTCAGAAAACCGGCAGTTGAGGAATGTGGGAGGAATGAATAAGGAGCTATTTTAGGACACTTGAAATCATAGCAGAGGAAAGGCAACCTTCTAGCCCTATGTTTAAAACTGTTCTGAGTTAAATTGAGGATGTGAAGAATGACTATATGAATATAACATTTTTTGTAGGAACTCGGGTGTTCACTTGGAATTTATACTTTAAAATGATTGTGACTAAAAATGTAATGGAAAAGAAGAAAGTCATGATGCTGTCAGGAGAAAGCACAGAGATTTCCCCCTGAATACACTGCTTACTCATTAGCTGCCAGAAGCAAACATATTTCTGGTATAGTGCGAAACTCACCAGTTGAAATGATAAATGGGTCTTTTGGTTTACGGTGAAGCATTTATCAGCTGAAGTGTTTTCATTTGCCAGTGTAATAAGGGACATTATCCCTTGGGTTTTGTAAATCAATAAGTTGCTTATCTTTCCTGCAACCTATGTAGTAATGCTAGATATACTTATAAAAACCAAACAGTGATAGGATAAAATTTGCTTTGATGTAGTATGCAAATACTGTAGCGATAAGCTGAAAAAATGTAAGAAGTTGGAAAGTTCACATTCAGGCCTAGTAATAAACCATAAGTGCCATAGCAGACCAGAAAGACAGATATTTTGTTACTGCAGATACCATAGTTCATGTTATGAAGTAACATGTTCTGTAGCTCTTTTTTTCTTGTTATATTATACTACTAGTGATACATGGAAAATGGAAAGCCATAACACCCAGCACGCAGTATACTGAAAAATACAGTTATGTGTTGTTGATGTATGCTGATACTGTGGTCATAAAAATCCAATTAATTATTTATTTCTAAGGGTAATAATATGGCTGATATATAAATAAGTAAAATTTCTATTTAACAGAATGACAGTTATTTGGAGGTTGATTTCCTAAAGTCTGCAGTGAGACTGCCTGCATTATACTCCTGGATTCACATACTAACTAATGTCCTACAGATAATTATCTAACCTCCGTGTGTCTTATTTTCCATTTCTGTAAAATAACAACAAAAAGGTACACATTTCATATTTGCTGTGTTTATTAAATGAGACATGGAGAATATAGTTAACTAGTTAGTTCATATGTTCATTTGTTGGTTAGTTACTTGGAGTCCCAAAGGAAATATATCAGGCACATTCAAATGAAACAATTGAGATTATTATCAAGGGGATTAGTAACAAAGATGTGGGTAGAGTTTGGAGGAATCACAAGGAATAGTACAGGACTCTGAGCAAACAGCAGCAGTGCTGTCACTGCCCTAAGGCTCAAAGAGACAAGAAGAGGAAGGAGGTTCTGGAACCTTGAAGGAGAGTTATGCTTATTAGAGAGGAGCAGTGGCCTTTTGCCAAGGGACAGTCAGCCTATGAACTCTGAGATAGTTTTGGAAAGGAAACTGATGGTTACTGAGTACCTGTTGTGTTCCATAAAGATAAGTTTTATTCTGGTTGCTTAGGTCAGTGGTTCTCAAGTTTTGAGATCCCAGGATCCTTTCAAGCTCTTAGAAATTATTGAGAACTTCAAAGAACTTTTATGTATGCAAAGTTATATCTCTTGATATTTATGACCTTGGAAATTAAAACATAATTTGTTTTAAAACCGTGTATTAATTTATTTAAAGATAATAATAAACTCTGGGATCAGCATACTTTTTCTGTAAAGGGACAGATAGTAAATACTTTTGGCTTTATGGACCATAAAGTCTCTCTTGTAACTACTCAACTCTGCTATTGTACTGCCAAAGCAGCCGTAGACAATATGTAATGAGTATGACTGTATTCCAAACAAAACTTTGCAAAAAAAAGCAGGCAGGCTAGATGTACCCTTAAGACTGGATTTGGTCCAGGAACTATAATTTGGCAACTCCTGATAAAGCCACTAACATAAACCTATTAACATGTTAAACCTGTTAATATAATTGGCATATGTTTTATGATAAACATTTTTCAATATTGTGGGAAAAGAAACAGTGTTTCTCATTTTTGTTAATCTAATGTCTTCTTTAATAAGAGAGTTGGATTCTCATATCTACTTCTGCATTAATTTTATTACAATGTTGTTTTGGTTGAAATACATAAAGAAGATTCAGCGTTATCTGAATATATAGTTAGAAATGTGAAGAATATTTTAATAACCTTGAGATAATTGTGAATATTCTTCTTTGATAATACATCAAAACTCAACTAGTAGTTATTTTTAAATAGTTGCAATGTGGAATCTAATACAACATCAATATGCATTGAGTATTTTTTATGTTAAGACTACTTGTTATTCTTTTATGTTAAATTATTTAGTAACATCATGCATTGGTCATTTAAAAAATATTGTTCACTGTAGTGATGCAGAGCTTCCAAATGTGACACATTTCATTATACAATATTTTGAAAATCACATTTATGGATCTCACCATTTATCTCATCAGAAAAATCTTTATTGAGAAGGTGTCAAGCTCACAGTTTTCCAATATTCTAATTTTTGCTTGAAAACTCTAATTTTATTACTGACAACAAATACTGTCCATGGTTTTCCCTGAAGTGACAGTCTCACTTTGTTTTTTTCAAGACAATATCTGCCAAAAGCCTGATTTTGAATAACCGTGGTTTAAGTCAGTTCTTCTTTCAAGTAAAAATATTCCATGAATAAAGCAGTTAATTCAGTTTGTACATCATACAGTTGCTTAATTGCTGTTCCTCAAGACAGTCTTCAAACTTGGGTATCCAAGAAACGTTTTTAATTGTAGTTATCATTTTATCACACAAAATATATATTTTTAAATTTACTTAAGGATAGAAACTTAAAACTTTATTAATTTTTATTGCTTCATCAAAAACATAGTGATAAAAACTAGTACAGTTGGGTGTTATTGCCTTGATTTGTGATAAGGCAACAGCAGTTTTACTCACCATTGTTTTTTGTACCATCAGTGCAAATATCAACACAGTAAAAAGGTAAATAATATTTTAGCGTTATTATAAAAATACTTTTGGCCTCACATTCTCCTTAAAGGTGTCCTGGGTAACCCCAAGTATCCATATACCATACTCTAAGAACCATTGTCCTACATTTTACAAATGAGACGCCAGAAAAAGTAAAAAATTAGTTTGGTGTCAAAAATTCAAATAATTTGTTTATGGCAGAATCAACACAAGACTATATCTCTTAACTGTAACTGAGAGGTCTGTCCAGAGCACTCAGTTATCTCATATGTGTACTAAGAAGTCTTATAAATACTTGTCTTCCTTACCTAGGAAGGTTGTTGTAAGGGTAAAAAAGGGAAGGGACTTTGAAAATTTTATATCCCTACTCATTTTCAAGGTTCTCATAATAAATCTCTGTCTTAATACTTCTACTCACTGCTTTTTTTCCTTCTGAAACATGAGTTTACCACTCTGGGAACAGATGTAGGACTCTATTAGGTATGGCTATAGAAGGACAAAGCAGTAAAACAATTCAGTTAATTCAGAAAATCAGGTGGTTTGTTGTCAATTGACAAAGATGCATAGTTAATTTATGTTTTTACTCTGCAATTCTTTATCTTCTTATGATTAGGCACTGTTCTTCCAACTACCAAATGCAATAATGAGTTTGCAAGATGCATTGCTTTTGCTTTTCAAAGGTGTTTTAGAAGTGTTAAGTAACATTTCAGAATTAAAGAAAAATGTTTCCATGAAATGACTAAGCTTAAAAATGGAAGATATTATGTCAATTAAAGCAAGCCATGTTTCATGCTTAGATTTAGGCAGGAATTAATATAAAAGTAAATATTCCATCAAGATCTCAACTTAACTAAAGCCATTATTTTTATACCATAATTACAGCCATCCCTCAGTATCTGCAGGGGATCAGTTCCTGGACACCCACCCGCCACCACCATGGATGCCATAACCTATGTATATCCTCCTGTATACTTTAAATCATCTCTAGACTACTTATAATACCTAATACAATGTAAATAATATGTAAATAGTTGTTGGGGTGAGGCAAATTCAAGTTTTGCTTTTTGGAACTTTCTGGAATTGTTTTGGATTTTTTTTTTTTTTTTTAAAGAAATTCACGTTCTTTTATTTATTTATTTATTTATGACTGTGTTGAGTCTTCGTTTGTGTGCGAGGGCTTTCTCTAGTTGCGGCAAGTGGGGACCACTCTTCATCGCGGTGCGCGGGCCTCTCACCATCGCAGCCTCTCTTGTTGCGGAGCACAGGCTCCAGACGCGCAGGCTCAGTAATTGTGGCTCACGGGCCCAGTTGCTCCGTGGCATGTGGGATCTTCCCAGACCAGGGCTCGAACTCGTGTCCCCTGCATTGGCAGGCAGATTCTCAACCACTGCGCCACCAGGGAAGCCCCTGTTTTGGATATTTTTGATCCACAGTTGGTTGAAGCCACAGATGCGGAATCCATGGGTATGGAGGGTCAGCTCCGTTTCATTTCACCAAGAAACAGAATTAAAAGCCAATGATTCATTGTACCTTTACTTATGAAAAATAATTCTCTCTGTCTTTTCTATACCTCTAAATATGATTTATTAATATTTTCATGAGTCATAACATGTACATTTCATAATCATCTTAGTTTTTACATGTTAAAATTATTTATCACCGAAATTATTTATTTACTTGGACTCCAGTCCATTGTTAGTGGAGTTGGTTAGATTTTGTTTTATGATCTTGGAGTGATTGGATTGTGATAATGCTGTTAATCCCACACTCTGAGTTGATAATACAGCTGACCATTGAATAATGTAGGATTTAGAGACCTACCCCGTGTGCAGCTGAAAACTCATGTATCACTTTACAGCTGGCCTTCTATATCTGCAGTTCCACATCCACAAATTCAACCTTCTGAGGATCATGTAGTACTGTAGTATGTATTTATTGAAAAAAATCCGTGTATAAGTGGATCTGTGCCGTTGAAAGGGTAAGTGTCATTCAAGGGTCAAGTGTACAGTGATCTGCCTCTCATACCCAATTTTGTGAAGGTTTCTGTCTGTTCAAACACAATGAATTCCCTATATCCTCTCTAATGTTGGACATGGCCTTATCTTTTTTGGGGCATCAAACTCAATTCTTGGGTTGGTTTTCTTCCAGGCTCCAACCTTGTCAAATTGCAATTTATAACAGGAAGTGAAAATGGTGAATACTGGGTTAATACCATAATATTCAGTGCTATTTAAGCTGTCAACTTGTTGCTAAGATAATTTTATTGGTGCACAGAAATGTCTGCATCAGTTCTTTTGGAGCCATTGTCCAGCAGTAACCAAGAGCAAGAAGAGCCAGAGTGCAATTAGAAGCTAAGTGTGAACTTGGTATCCCTGAACTTACAAGCCAGGGAAGTAAAGTTCTGTTTCCAATTACAGTTGCTAACTTTTGGTCAAAGCCAATAATGTCATGAACAATGCTCAAACAATGGTCAAAACCAATGGTTTCCAAAGATGATAGTTAAATAACAGTCATAGTCAAAGATTTAGAAGCCAGGAAGATTTTGATTGTGAATAGTTACTTTTATGTGTCAACTTTCCTGGACTATGGCATGTCCAGATATTTGATTAAATACTATTCTGTCTTTGTAAGAATGTTTTTGCATGAGATTAACATCGGAATTGGCAGAAAAATTGCCCTTCCTAACGTGGGTGGCTCTCTTCCAATCAACTGAAGGCCTGAATAGAACAAAAATGGCTCAGTAGGAGGGAACTTTGCTGGCCTGACTACTTGAGCTAGGACATCAGTCTTTTCTTGCCGTAGGACTGGAACTCACACCATTGGCTTTCCTGGTTCTCAGGCCTTTGGACTCTGGAACTTGTACCATTTGCTCTTCTGAGTCTGCACTTTGTTATATATAGTGTGAATATATAACAAGAATAAGGGTTAAGTTAGGGAACTGGATTGGCTGAGAGCTATTTTTATTGTGTACTCTTAAATTTTTATATATTTCTGACTATTTCTTATATACAGAATAAAAAAGATATCATCAGAAGTTGTTAATAAGAATTGAGGAGGGTCATAAAAAGCTATAATAAATAATTTGTCAAATATTTAACACTAATCAGGTTATTTTAATCAAAATTTATGCCATTCCCTAAGTATAGTGTATCTGTGAAGAAAATTTGTCTGGAGTGATTGAATGTCAGGTGGAGTGTGCTTATATATCTCAAAATTGTTATTTAATTTGAGCTTATTAATGGGGCATACTACTTTTATTTATGTTACCAGCACAGTTGGTGATGATATTTTTTCCTTTCTTTGAGTATATATTACTGAAACCCTTGGGATTCATATGTGGTCATTTGGCCAGAGCTAGAGGCAATCCAAAATTCATTTACATAGGTCAAGAAAAAATTATTGCTGGTTTCCAAAATAAGCATCATAGTGTGATGACTAAAATTTGTTGCTGTTGAGACGATACATATTTATATCATATCACATATATATTCTGATTACTTGGGGTCCTCTACAATATCACCAGGAGTTTTAGTTGCAATGGATTTGAGGAATTCATTCAGTACAAGATGCCAGGGTAGATCCCAGGCATTGGAATAAGGAGAGCACCTATAAGTTTAAATTCTATGAGTCTTCTATAAATTGGCCTGTATTTAAGACCAATTTAGTGAATCTATTATTTTACTTTCTTATATTTTCTTATGAAAAGCTTTAGTGTTTTGAATAGTAAATTGGTCTATTTTTCAAAATGAGAAGGCATTACTATTACTTTAACTTTACTTTTATAAGTATAAAAGTAGCATCCCATCATAAATATTCTAACATAAGGAAAGGACATAAAAAAACTGCACATATATCCACCATTACAAACATTTATTGATATCATTTGAGCGTTTTCTCCTAAATGCTTCCCTCAGACATTTTCTTTGTATAGTTGTAACACAGCACATTATGATAACAGTTCATACATCCCCTTGGTTATAATATCATAAACACATATTATGTGTTTATGATACATGGGCTTACTAACCACCATTTTTAATAGATACATAACATTCCACGGGATAGATATATCATAATTTTAAAATTTAATTTTACATATTCAAATAGAGAAAAAGTTTTTGTGGGAAATGGGAAAAGGAGCATAGACATTATGAAACAAGTTAGAATATTAATTTATTTCATCTGATTTCTGTTACAGAAGAGGTACAACAAAATAAGTGAGACACATATAAATGACCAACATTGGGCACATGACAAATTCTCTTTGTGTGAAATATAGCTGTAAGGATTAATGGGAGCCAATTCTAATCTCCCAGTTCTAACTTGTGAACTCAATTTGACTCAGAATACAGTGAAAAAAATAATGAGGGCCATATATCTATTTGCTCAATAAATTGTACTGAGTACCAACTAAATTTAAAATATAATATTGAACTGTCACAGAGAACATCTCCCACAGAGGGGAAATAAAGAAGATCAGACAGATGTTGCCCATAGAGATACATATACAAGAAAGACATGTACATCCACACTCCACACTCACACACATGGAAAGTCTAATTAAAAATGAAGTAACTAGTATACTATGTATGACCTAAATCATAATATTGGCTTTCAGAAGAAGAAGAAAAATTTCCCAGTGTGTAGTATCTAGGCAAATGTGAGGGGGTTATAAAGAATGACATTTTAACTAAACCTTTGCGGTCTTGAAAAATTTGGATATTGGAGGTATAAGATAGAGGGAAAGTAAGTTCAGACAGAAGAAAAATAATAAAGAATGAATAAAGGCAGGAAAGAAGAAAAATCACAGGAGATATAGGCAGTATATAAGCTCACAGAGGTTTTAAAAAAGGCAGTACTGCTTTATTAGTGAGTATAATAAAACGATGGTTATAAGAACCTCTTTGATGAAGAAAATGAATGAATGAATGTCTGAATGAATAAATGAAAGAAAATTTAACTTGGGGGAGAAAAGATGGAGATGTTTAGGAATTACAAGAAAGCAATTGAAGAAGTGAGAAAGATGATATCTCCAAAGCAATGAGTATTGACAGTAAATCCCTGATTCCTTCATCAGACTGTAAACTGTTTCATAGCAGAAACTGTCTGTCTTTTTCAATGTTACATCTTCTGTTTAGTAAAGTGTCTGACATATAATAAATTTTTAGTAAATATTTCTTGAATGAGAATGATATTCAATAAACAATTTAGGAAAAACTTCTCAGATATCCACCAATTAGAAGTAAGAACCAACAGAAATATATAATGAAGGACCACATGTTGGAGAAAAAGATAATTAGGATAGAGCAGTGTCATATGATGATTTTAGAAAAAGAACAGTAGAATACAGTGTATAAGATTACAGAAAGAGACCCAAGTTAAGATCCTTGTATTTATCTGGAAGGTTATCTTTAGTTATGTGTAAAACTATATAGTTTCCACAGGAAGATGATGACACAAGCATCAGTAGGATCAATTGATATTAACAATATATTGTAAGTAAGCAATTTCGTGTGAGAAAGTATGATATAAATAATGTAAACATATTCATTTTACCATAATGGAATTTCATGTTGGAACTAGAGGACTGAGTGATAATACCTGTAGATTATGGACAGGGAAGGGCTGCCTTTGACTATCCTCCTCTGGGCCGTTTTGCTGTTCGTAACATGAGACAGATGTTTGCTGTGGTTGTCATCAAAACAGCGGACAAGAAGGCAGCTGGAGCTAGCAAGGTCACCAAGTCTGCCCAGAAAGCTCAGAAGGCTAAATGAATATTATCCCCAATACCTGCCACCGAGTCTTAATCAGTGGTGGAAGAACGGTCTCAGAACTGTTTGTCTCAGTTGGCCATTTAAGTTTAATAGTAAAAGACTGGTTAATGTACCAGTACATGGTAAAACCTTCAGAAGGAAAGGAGAATGTTTTGTGGACCATTTGTTTTGTGTGTGGCAGTTTTAAGTTATAAGTTATTAGTTCTTAAAATCAGTACTTTTTAATGGGAACAACTTGACCCAAAATCTGTCACAGAATTTGAGACCCATTACAAAAGTTTAATGAGAAACCCACCGGTTATGATACCGGTGACAGCATATTTTATAAGATTTAAAGATTCCTTTGACGGGACATAACGCAATGACAATACCTGACGAAAGGCAGAACTTTTTGTTACTTACAGCTCCAAAGGAAAGAGGGCTACCAGCTTGGGCCAAACAGCAGGAGGTTGTACCCAAGGACCCAATAACAGCAAGCTGGAACCATAGTGGGCAGCTTATGTGTAGCAAGTGGGGTGAGGTTAGCTAGGGTTTTCAGGCTCTTTGTCGATTGGCTAATTTGAATAATTTATCTGGCTCCTGATCATAGGGGTTCTCCCTAGTTGTCTGATACCTGACTCTGGGAAGTTTAGGGCTGGTACATAGTCGCCTTGAATGTGAGGTAAATGGTTGGGGTGTAGAATTAATCAGCTACTCAAGAAGAATACTTGACCAGCCTCTCACCAGAGCTTCAAAACTGAGTCAAGACCTGAGCACTATCCGTGAGTCTTCATATAGTCTTATCTCAGAGTATTTCTTTTTCTACACAAATTAGATGATTGTGTTCATTGAGCAACACGCTGCCTGTTGGGAAGATATCTCCTAACCCTGTCTTTCAAAGCCATCCATGAGTAAGGCTGAAGGACAACCACAGTATTTTCAGCTTCCACTCATATATTGAGCTGAGCTTCCATGATCCACACCTAGCTTTTTGTCTCTTCTGTAAGCTGCTCATAAAGGAACCCTCCTCCAAAATGGCCAAATGTGTGAGCTGCAGAAGAGGCACAGGTACAACTGTGGTGGAAAACATGGGGATTCAAGCTACCTAGTCATGAAACTTGTGTTCTCTGGCTATGTTTGCCTGTAATCCTAGATGTACTCCTTCCATCTTATGAAGGATACTGGTGGAAGTGCTCTAATTTATGACTTAGTGGGGCTGAAAGAATCATTTCACGATGGGCAATCTGGCTGCATAACCTCTTGATGACTAACGGCCCGGCACTCTATCTCCATCAGAGCCTGGTTAATGCTAAAATATATTTTCTGTATGGTGTAAAATGATCTGTTACAGATTGCCTTCTTCTTCTCCAGAATCCTATAGGTTTATGTTGTGATTCTTCTATTGGTGCTTGTCATAAATTCCACATGATGTTTTCCCCATAACAAATACCTTTAATGCTATACACTGGGCCAAGCCATATGGTCCACAAGGCACAGTGTCCTGCATCACAGTCTGAGTATTCTTCAGAGCCATATACATACTTAAACCAGGCAGTCTTTTATATCACTCAGTAAATGGGTTTTGGCAAGATTCCAAAGGGTAGAATCTGGTACCTCAAGAATGTGAGGAGGTCTACTAAGCATTGTACTTTATTTTAAGAGGATGTTCCATAAAGGCCCAGACCAGTGGACCCTAAAAACATTTCCTGATATGACAGGCCTCTGAATCTTTTTAATACTTATCAACACAAGCCCCAACCCTAAAGTGCATGTCTTATCAAGTTTTCCGTTGTACTTGCCACACTTTCTGTACAGCATTTCCAGTTTTTTGTGGGTCTGATACCCTGGCTGCCACTCTTTCCTTGCCATTTATTTTTATAATTACACTAACTTTGCTTCTGTCATTTAAGTCCCACCACTTGGTTTCTATTATTTTGCCATTCCATGATCCCCGTGCTATTAGGGGATTAGCATTCCTGAAGTAGCATCTCCTGTCATCAGCTCTGGCCTCCAGAGAAGAGTCACCAGTCAGTTTCTCAAGAAATTCATGACCCTGTCACCAGTACGCTCCTGTCAATTTGGTAAATAGAGTGTCTTCTGTATCCTTCCATAGAACACAGTCATTTGCCCTATGTAGTTAGTTTATTTATTTATTTATTTTTACAGTAGGTTCTTTTTGGTTATCTATTTTAAATAAAGCAGTGTGTACATGCCAATCCCACACTCCCAGTCTATCCCTCCCCCCACCACACTTCCACCTGGTAACCATATGTTAATTCTCTAAGTCTGTGAGTCTATTTCTGTTCTGTAAATAAGTTCATTTGTATCATTTTTCTTTAGATTCCCCATATAAGCAATATCATATATTTGTCTTTCTCTCTCTGATTTACTTCACTTAGTATGATAATCTCCAAGTCCATCTATGTTGCTGCAAATGGCATTATTTAATTCTTTTTAATGGCTGAATAATATTCCATTGTATATATATACCACATCTTTTTTATCCACTAATCTGTCAATGGACCTTCAAGTTGCTTCTATGCCTTGGCTATTGTAAACAGTGCTGCAGTGAACATCAGGGTGCATGTATCCTTTTGAACCATGTTTTTCTCTGGATATATACTCAGGAGTGGGATTGCTGGATCACATGGTGGCTCTAATTTTAGTGTTTTAAGGAAGCTTCATACTGTTCTCCGTACTGGCTTTACTAATTTACATTCCCACCAACAGTGCAGGAGGGTTCCCTTTTCTCCACACCCTCTCCAGCATTTATTGTTTGTAGATTTTTTGATGATGGCCATTCTGACTGGTGTTAGGTGATATCTCATTGTAGTTTCAACTTGCATTTCTTTAATAATTAGTGATGTTGAGCACCTTTTCATGTGCCTCTTGGCCATCTGTATGTCTTCTTTAGAGAAATGTCTATGTAGGTCTTCTGCCCATTTTTTGATTGGGTTGTTTGGGTTTTGGATATTGAGCCACATGAGCTGTCTGTGAATTTTGGAGACTAATCCCTTGTCGGCTGCATCATTTGCAAATATTTTCTCTCATTCTGTGGGTTGTCATTTCATTTTGTTTGTGGTTTCCTTTGCTGTGCAAAAGCTTTTGAGTTTAATTAGGTCCCATTTGTTTATTTTTATTTCCATTATTCTTGGAGACGGATTGAAAAATATATTGCTGTGATTTATGTCAAAGAATGCTCTGCCTATGTTTTCCTCTAAGAGTTTTATAGTATCCGGTCTTACATTTAAGTCTTTAATCCAATTTGAGTTTATTTTTTGGTATGGTGTTAAAGAATGTTCTAGTTTCATCTTTTTGCATGTAGCTCTCCAGTTTTCCTAGCAGCATTTATTGAAGAGACTGTCTTTTCTCCATTGTATATTCTGGATCCTTGCATAGAACACAATCATTTGCTGTATGTAGTTTGATACGTATGGTATGCCCTTCCCTCTGAGTCTTCTGACCACTTCTTTTCCTGTCTGCCATGGCAGTTCTAGAATTCTTATTCCACTTTGTGTGGGTCTTTGCTTTCTCTAAACCTCTAAGACCATACCAGCAATGTGTTAGTGCCATCTTTCAAGGTCCTTTCCAGAATGTTAATTTATGTATCACTCGAGAGTGCTCCCATATCAGTACACTCTCCTTTATCCAACTTTGTGTTCTGGTCCATCTCCCTGGCTTCTGAGCCCCTAAGAACTAGTCTCTTAGTCACTGCATAGTTGATTAGTCCCATCTAGTTAGTCTCTGTGCTTGACTGTACATATTGTCAAAATCATGCAGCTCCCTCATGATAAAGTCCCTTTCCTCTCTTAACCAAGCACTTCCCCAATAAATTTATACTATGGCTAAGCTTGGTGTTGTGCTCTAGTTTTGTGGGGTTTTTTTGTTTGTTTGTTTGTCTTTTTTAGTTTTTTGGTGGCCAGGAGAAGAGACCATAAACGGGACACATAATACCTGACTCCATGATGTACCAGAGCTGGTTTGTTCCAGCTAATGAGAAACAATTGTTAAACATTCCAGGAATTTTGTGCGCCAATTGTTAAAATGTTGGTAGCTTGAAATCAATCATAGTGTGAGCATTTACATTGTGCAAATCAGCAAATGCTACAAATCAGGGCTTTGCTCATTTGTTTGTTTGATTTTGATTGTTAAACATTTACTAGAATACCACTGAGATTAATCATCTTTAGGCAGCAAGAAGTGAGTGACTTGGACAGTCCCAGAAGATTTGAGAGAATCTGAGGATTTATGATTTTTTAGTGCATTCAACCAGATGTCCCCATCCAATGTTTCAGAGCCCCATTACTTCCCTGTCAGGTTTCTGACCTTGGTGTAGTTACTTTTTGGAGGTTGAGAATTCAACCTCTCCTGTAACTCTTCTACTACTATAACTAAGTCCTGGGCCTGTTCCGAAGCTTTTTTGTCCTTTGGCTAAAGGAGATAAAAAAGTATCCTTATTTGTTGCCAAGGCATCTCTCCTGCCAAGTAAGCCCAAGAGTTTTAAATTGATGACTGATCATCACCCTAGGCCTTTCACTGTCTTTCTCTAATGTATCAATTGCCCCAGTAACAGCTATATAGTCTTTATGATTACTTTTTTTCAGTATTTCTCAATTTCTTGAGATATTACACCTGCTTTTGCATTTCCTTTCATCACTGTCCCATCCAAGTTTACCATCATTAAAAGTTTTAACAATTCATTTTCCTAATTACCATCCAGTTTCACAACATTATTTTAGAGTTGGCCTCTTAAAAATGACTTTGGGCACCAAATGGTATGATTTTCCAGGGAAACAAACATTGAGATTCTGAGATTTGCATGCAGCAGGTTTATTGGGGAGTTATCAAGGAGTTATCTCTGGAATAACCATGTGAGGGAGTGAGGAAAGCAGGATTTGGGAGAGAAGTTGAATTACAGTGGTAACAGTGACTACCATTAATCCTATGGGGAGCTCTGGAACAGGGATGTTCCTATATAACTGCCCTCCATCAAGCAAGGGCCTGGGTGTTTGTATTACCCCATCAATCAGTTCATGAATGAGGATGGCTTTCCCAGGAAGGAACTCAGAAGTGATGCATCAGCAGCCAACATCCTTGGCAGCTGAAAAACTGAGATCCTCAGTCCCAAAGTAGTATTCAGGTGGTTTTCCTCAACATCCACCAGAAAACAAATAATCAAAATGACATTAATTTAAGAATCTTGTTTCATAACACTTGTGTCTTTCATATTTATTTGTAAGAAGCGCTTTGGGACTTCAAACCAATGAGGTTTTAAAAACAACATTTCCCTTTTAGAATTCAAAAAATCTTCACTTCATTAATTTAAAAAGATAAAGAAAATGGAAGTCATAGAAATAGTACCCCAGGGTATAATAGGGATCTTACAAAATGTCCAATCTTTTGAATAAAGTGAAAATGCCAGAAGATGCTTACTGTAAATCCAGATAGAACCACATAGTGTAGAATGAAGTATTGATATTTGGTGTGTATTAACTATAAGGAGAGATAGAATTCTTAGCTCTTGTATTAACTATAAGGAGAGATGGCATTTTTAGCTCATAATTCTTAGCTCATAACGGCCAATATATTTCCCCTACATAAATAGGTCAGGTTAGCCATGGAAATAAGAAATCTGAATAAACTTTTCAAGAGGTTAACATAATCTTTCTGCTATAATTTTAACAGTCATGTATCTCTGAAACAGCATTCATTTCTTATATCAACATTTTCACAAATCATGAGTCATACTCCATTAAAAAGAAGCTTGCCCATTTTTTTTGATCTCCAAAATACCAAATTCAGATATACTAACTTTACCGAGATGAATAACTCCTTAGAAATTGTAAGCACTTCTCCCCTCAAATCCAGTACCATTCTATTTTGCCATTTACTTATGCCTAGGATTAAATGAGTATTTAATAAAGAAGAGTAGTTGTTGCTGTTTGATACATGAGTAGCAAAAATATAATCCATGTATTTCTTATTGTGTAATTTTTATGTGAGGGAGAAATATTTATTTATTGAAAACACTGTTTAGCTTTACGTAAAGTATGTTCTAAGTAATCAAAATATGATGAAATTATTTAGAAAGGTGTGTTTTTTTTAAGAAAATTCACTTCTAATAGAAGTTTAACAAATCTGTAGTTTAGAGACTGTTCTTAATTTGTTAATGAGGAAAGGACATGAGAGACAAGCGTATAACTGCAAATAATGTAACTAAGAAAATGTTTTTTCTTCCCTTCCCTCCTTCCTTCCCTCCTCCCTCCCTCCGTTTCTTTCCTTCTTTCTTTCTTCCTCTCTTTCTCTCTTTCTTTTTCCTTTTCTTTCTTTCTTTCTCAAACAGACTTCACATACTCAATCCTCTTTCAAGGACAGAGAATAACTTCTTTTATAAATACATATATATGTTAATATATTTTTACAGTTACATCTATAATACAACTATATATATATATATATATATAGGTGGACCTATACTCCAATGGTTTACATTAATTAACTAGGGTAAGTGCACTAATAATTTACCCATTCCCAATAAACATTACCTTATTGGATTAAGTCATTATACAACTTTAGGTTCACCAGAAGAACAAAAAAAAAAAAGTGTGATTTTTAAAAACTTTTTCTAAATATGATGTAAGGACAGGGAAATAAAGTTGGAAACCAGAACAATATAAAGAATTGATGTGTGAGTCTATTAGAACAAAATTTAGTAAACAATGCCTAAGGTATTTTGGTGCTGAACCTGTAAGTTCCTAACTTGCCTGGTTGAGACTATAGACAAGCATGGAAAATTACACTGCCTGAAAATGCATTATGTTAGTAAATAGGAGGGTTAGCTCTCCATCTAAGACAGATGCGAAGGGTTTAAGAACTAGACAGTTGCAGGTAAATGTGTAGGTGTGTTTTAGGAGGTGATACGTGTTCCTGATTTTACAGAATCTCTACTTCCTCTGTAAAAAATGAAGCAATGCCATTTGAGCATTTAAGAGAGATGGTGGCAGGAAGCTGCAGATGACTTGAAGCAAACTGAATATTTGGAATAACTGTTGAGAAGAATGGAGAAGAAACTGTTCCTTGTAAAATAATAATAACTAAAGTTATGAATTATTATACTTAAAAATAATCAGTAAAATTGAGGCTATATCCAAGATTGAATACCATAATGTATACTGTAAGCTATTCTTCCTGATATCTTTTTTTCCTGCAAGAGTGCTGAGTAACCCAAGTTTAACTCAGAGGATACTGTTTTATCATATCGATGCAGTGGTGATGAATTTCTGAACAAGCAAAGAGACTGAAGTTAAAGGTAACAAATCAATTGAGGCTATGTTAGCTCAGTTTAGAAAAGGTCTAAATGAGGTAAGGAATGAGTGACATTCATATGGAGAGAATAAGACAGAGTAAGAACTTCAAATGACCTATAAACGTTCAAAAAATTAATTTTTTCACTTTGCTTTTAGTATGAAGTGATGAAATATGCAATTAGCTCATGGTATGTATGTATTCTAAAGACCTATTAACCTAAATAGTCAATCAACCAGATCATTGTACTCCCTGACCAGTCTAGTTTAACAGGAGTTTGATTTATGCCTCTGCTCAGATACATAGTTTAGAAACCATTTAAATCCAGATCAAATCCTAAGTTTCTTTCCATAATATGAGTCACTGGAACTCTTGAGATTTATAATACTTTACACATACAAGAGGGCAATTAGTGAGAAGTCAAAGTAATTGAAAGATGATCTACATTTAAATAACAAATACATTACTGCTGAATTCTGTTTGAATTTATTCCATTAATTATCAGAGTCACTATGCCTCCCCTTTCAAATATTTTCTAATTCGAAGTTATTACTCTCATAAAGGTGAGTTTGATGAGATCTTATCAGGTTATAGATAGGCCAATCTTTCATGAAAATGACTGGTTTTATATATTGTTCCATCTCATGTTACTCTCTTCTCTATAATAATAATACTAACATTTATTAAATAATTGGTATGTGCCAGATATAGTGCCAAGCATGTAGCAAGTATTTTATCTAATTTAAACATCACATAAGGATTATTATTAAATGTTTTTACATGAAGAAACTAAATTTAGGAGAGATTAAATAACTTGCCATGAATCATGTAGCTGATAATCACTTCCCTTATCTAAACAGTTCTGTCTGATTCTAGAATCCAAGATTTAGAAATTCTGCAATTCCACCCACATCTCACTCCTTCCACATATGCTTCACTGTCTCCACTGGCACTTGCCCTGTAAGCCAAACTATAGATTCTAAACCATAAATTTCAGAGACTGATTCTCCCAAAATTATGCAGGACAATGCTCTATATATATAGTCTGCTAGACTGGTGACATTTTGCACACATTTCCTGTTTATCAACTTTCTCCTTCCCTTCTAGATTTGGCATGAAGAACTCTAAGTCCTTTTAAAAGACTGAGCCAATCCCACCACTATTCCAGAGACGATATTCTGGATTTTTTTTTGTCCTTTAGAACCTAATCTGTTTTACCAGTTTCTCCAGTCAAGTCCACCTCATTTCCTTGAGTCCAGAAACTAAGGATAAACTAAAAAAAAATAACAAATTTAATCTAAAATTTCAGTGGTTTCATGTAACAGATTTGTTTTGTACTCACCCTATGCATCTAGTGATGGTTTGTCAATTACGCTATATGTCCGGTGATGGTCTGATCTACATGGTCACTCAAGTACTCAGGCTGATAGGATTTTACTATCTCCATGTTAGGAAATAGAGGCTAGCGAATTATAACTGAATTGTTTTTTACTCTCTCGTCCTAGAAGTAAAATACACAGAATGCAGTATTTATGAGAATTATAGTCTTTGTGATATATGTGTATAGTATTTGTGATATATGTATATATTTATAAATTAGATAGATTAATCTCATTTCATATACAAAAGGATTTTATGAAAATTACAAAACTAGGAAACCTAGTAAATGGTGGAGCCAACACTGAAGCCCAACTCTTCTCTCTTCTCTTATAGTCTCTTTCCAATACATCACATTGTGTCAGCAGGTTAAGACTTGCAAATATACTCTTACGTGCCAACTTTCTTGTTTTGATTACAATTATAAAGATCTTTAAGGAGTATCACTGGTTACAATGAAGCTGTTCATTCAAAAAACAAAATTACTTCTGCTTTCTAATCATGCTCTTCCCATTTGATTTGTTCCAGTATTTGTCACATTATAGTTATCTCCATGGTGATAAACTGTGATATTCCAAACACTAACGAAATCAGGCTGCAGGGAAAAGATGACTATGGAACAAAGGGCTCCTTGTGTATACATAAATAACCTTGTAATCATAGATTATGAGAACATTTAAAGGAAAATGAAAGCACACTATAAAGGGGAGTCTAATAATCATACATGACATAAAAAGAAGAGGAAATTGATAATTTAATTTTCCAAAGGTCCTAGGTATAATAAACTGAACAATCAGCTCTTATTGTAGAAAACCACCATCTTTTCAGGCTATTGGCAGTGCATCAGAGATAAAAGCAGTATCATTTTTATAGGATAGAAAGAATGATATACTCCTGAGACCCTCCAAAAAATGTACCAAAAATTATAAATAAAAAAAATTATTTTAGCTTTCCTCTCTTAAACACCACAAGATTTACTTTGTAACACTGCTTTATTTGATGGAGTAAAGAAAATTCATGAGCATGTTTGTGCACACTGCAGGATGTGTCATTATTGGGAAACATGCCCCTTTCTTTATGAAGTTTACTGTATTTCTGTCACTTGCAGCAGAATCCCATATGCAAAAAATTGAAATGTATTGTACCATATGTTAAGAGATGAATGTTCTACATTCCCTATTTCCTCTTGGAGAGTATTATGAGTGACCTTGCCAAAGAGGTAATTTGGACAAACTTCCTGATCCCATTAAAAGAGAAGACTTGTTTAATCATCTGGTGCCACTCTCCATTCCAGTACATTAAAAAACCTGAAAATTATATATTTATTCATCTTTTAAATGAATATTTGCTGAGTTTTTGATGTGTAAAAGCACAAGTCTGGTTTTTATCTTTTATTATTTTTTCCAGACATAAACCCTTACATTTATTGTCAATCGATTTTTTTTAATAGAGCTTTATTGGAGTATAATTGCTTCACTATACTGTGTTAGTTTCTGTTGTACACCAAAGTGAGTCAACCATGTGCATACATATGTTCCCATATCCCCTCCTCCTTGAGCCTCCCTCGCATCCTCCCTATCCCACCCTTCTAGGTCATCACAAAGCACCGAGCTGATCTCCCTGCTGCTTCCCACTAGCTAACTATTTTACATTCAGCAGTGAATATATGTCGATGCTACTCTCACTTCTCCCCAGCTTCCCCCTCCAACTCCGTGACCTCAAGTCCATTCTCTATGTCTACATCTTTATTCCTGCCCTGCAACTATGTTCATCAGTACCATTTTTTTTTTTAGATTCCATATATATGCATTAGAATAAGGTATTTGTTTTTCTCTTTCTGACTTAGCTTCAGTCTGTATGACAGTCTCTAGGTCCATCCACCTCACTACAAATAACTCAGTTTTGTTTCTTTTTATGGCTGAGTAATATTCCATTGTATATATGTGCCACATTTTCTTAATCCATTCATCTGTTGATGGACATTTAGATTGGGTCCATCTCTTGGCTATTGTAACAGAGCTGCAATGAACATTGTGGTACATAACTCTTTTTGAATTATGGTTTTCTCAGGGTGTATCCCCAGTAGTGGGATTGCTGGGTCATATGGTAGTTCTATTTTTGGTTTTTAAGGAACCTCCATACTGTTCTCCATAGTGGCTGTATCAATTTACATTCCCACCAACAGTGCAGGAGGGTTTTCTTTTCACCACACCCTTTCCACCATTTATTGTTTCTAGATTTGTTGATAATGGCCTTTGTGACCAGCGTGAGGTGATACGTCATTGTAGTTTTGATTTGCATTTCTCTAATAATTAGTGATGTTGAGCATCTTTTCATGTGCCTCTTGGCCACCTGTATGTCTTCCTTGGTGAAATGTCTCTTTAAGACTTCTGCCCATTTTTAAATTGGATTGTTTGCTTTTTTGATATTGAGCTCCATGAGCTGTTTGTATATTTTGGAGATTAATCCTTTGTCTGTTGTTTCATTTGAAAATATTTTCTCCCATTCTGAGAGTTGTCTTTTTGTTTTGTTTATGGTTTCCTTTGCTATGCAAAAGCTTTTAAGTTTAATTAACTCCCATTTGTTTATTTTTGTTTTTATTTGCATTACTCTAGGATGTGGGTCAAAAAAGATCTTGCTGTGGTTTATGTCAAAGAGTGTTTTTCCTCTAGAGTTTTGTAGTGTCTGGTCTTACTTTAGGTCTTTAATCCATTTGGAGTTTATTTTTGTGTATGGTGTTAGGTAGTGTTCTAATTTCATTCTTTTACATGTAGTTGTCCAGTTTTCCCAACACCATTTATTGAAGAGGCTGTCTTTTCTCCATTGTATATTCTTGCCTCTTTTATTGTAAATTAGGTGACCATATGTGTGTGGGTTTCTCTGGGCATTCTATCTTGTACCATTGATCTATATTTTTGTTTTGGTGCCAGTACCATACTGTCTTGATTACTGTAGCTTTGTGCTATAGTTTGAAGTCAGGGAGCCTGATTCCTCCAACTCCATTTTTCTTTCTCAAGATTGCTTTGACTATTCGGGGTCTTTTGTGTTTCCATGCGAATTGTAAAATTTTTTGTTCTAATTCTGTGAAGAATGCCATTGGAAGTTTGATAGGGATTGCATTGAATCTGTAGATTGCTTTGGGTAGTATAGTCATTTTCACAATATTGATTATTCCAATCCAAGATCATGGTATATTTCTCCATCTGTTTATGTCACCTTTGAATTCTTTCATGAGTGTTTTATAGATTTCTGAGTACAGGTCTTTTACTCCTTAGATAGGTTTATTCTTAGGTATATTATTCTTTTTGTTGTAATGGTTAATGGGATTGTTTCCTTAGTTTCTCTTTCTCATCTTTCACTGTTGGTGTATAGGAATGCCAGGGATTTCTGTGCATTAATTTTATTTTCTGCAACCTTACCAAATTCACCTATTAGTTCTAGTAGTTTTCTGGTGGCACCTTTAGGATTTTCTATGTATAGTATCATGTCATCAGCAAACAGTGACAGTTTTACTTCTTTCCCAATTTGTATTCCTTTTATTTCTTTTTCTTCTCCAATTGCCGTGGCTAGGACTTCCAAAACTATGTTGAATAATAGTGGCAAGAGTGGACATCCTTGTCTCCTTCCTGATCTTAGTGAAAATGCTTTCAGTTTTCACCACTGAGTATGATATTTGCTCTGGGTTTGTCATATATGGCCTTTATTATGTTGAGGTAGGTTCCCTGTATGCCCATTTTCTGGAGAGTTTTTATCATAAATGGGTGCTGGATTTTGTTGAAAGCTTTTTCTGCATCTATTGAGATGATCATATTATTTTTATTCCTTAATTTGTTAATGTGATGTATCACATCGATTGATTTGCATATATTGAAGAATCCTTGCATCCCTGGGATAAATCCCACTTGATCATGGTGTATGATCCTTGTAATGTGTTGCTGGATTCTGTTTGCTAGTATTTTGTTCAGGATTTTTGCATCTATGTTCACAGTGATATTGGTCTATAATTTTCTCTTTCTGTGATATCTTTTCCTGGTTTTGGTTTCAGGGTGATGGTGGCTTCGTAGAATGAATTTAGGAGTGTTTCTCCTTCTGCAATTTTTTGGAAGAGTTTGAGAAGGATCAGTGTTAGCTCTTCTCTAGATGTTTGATAGAATTTGCCTGTGAAGCCATCTCTGGTCCTGGACTTTTGTTTGTTGGAAGATTTTTAATTATGGTTTCAGTTTCATTACTTGTGATACATCTGTTTATATTTTATAGTTCTTCCTGGTTCAGTCTTGGAAAATTGTACCTTTCCAAGAATTTGTTCATTTCTTTGTGGTCGTCCATTTTATTGACATATAGTTGTTTGTAGTAGTCTCTTGTAATCCTTTGTATTTCTGTGGTGTCAGTTGTGATTCTCCTTTTTCATTTCTAATTTTATTGATTTGTGTCCTCTCCCTTTTTTTCTTGATGAGTCTGGCTAAGAGTTTATCAATTTTGTTTATCTTCTCAAAGAGTCAGCTTTTAGTTTATTGTTCTTTGCTATTGTTTTCTTCGTTTCTATTTCATTTATTTCTGCTCTGATTTTTATGATTTCTTTCCTTCTACTGACTTTGGGTCTTCTTTGTTCTTCTTTCTCTAGTTGTTTTAAATGTAGTGTTAGATTGCTTATTTGAGATTTTTCTTGTTTCTTGATATGAGATTGAATTGCTATAAACTTCCCTCTTAGAACTGCTTTTGCTGCATCCCAGAGGTTTTGGATCATTGTGTTTTCATTGTCATTTGTTTCTATGTATTTTTTTATTTCTTTTTTGATTTCTTCATTGATCTCTTGGTTATTTAGTAGCGCACTGTTTAGCCTCCATATATTTGTGTCTTTTACAGTTTTTTTCCTGTAATTGATTTCCAATCTCATAACATTGTGGTCAGAAAAGATGCTTGATATGATTTCAATCTTCTTAAATGTTCCAAGGCTTGATTTGTGACCCAAGATGTGATCTATCCTGGAGAATGTTCCGTGTGCACTTGAGAAGAAAGTGTAATCTGTTGTTTTGGATGGAATCTCCTATAAATATTAATTAAATCTATCTGGTCTATTGTGGCATTTAAATCTTGTGTTTCTTTATTTATTTTCTGTTTGGATGATCTGTCCATTGGTGTAGGTGGCATGTTAAAGTCCCCTACTATTATTGTGTTACTGTCAATTTCTCCTTTCATGGTTGTTAGCATTTGCCTTGTATATTGAGGTGTCCTATGTTGGGTGCACAAAGATTTACAATTGTTATATCTACTTCTTGGATTGATCCTTTGATCATTATGTAATGTACCTCCTTATCTCTTGTAACAGCTTTTATTTTAAAATCTATTTTATTGGATATGAGTACTGCTACTCCAGCTTTCTTTTGATTTCCATTTGCATGGAATATCTTTTTCCATCCCTTCACCTTCAGTCTGTATGTGTCCCTAGGTCTGAAGTGGGTCTCTTGTAGACAGTGTATAGATGGGTCTTGTTTTTGTATCCATTCAGCCAGTCTGTGTCTTTTGGTTGGGGCATTTAATCCATTTACATTCAAGGTTATTATCGATATGTATGTTCTTATTACCATTTTCTTAATTGTTTTGGGTTTGTTTTTGTGGGTCTTTTCCTTCTCCCGTGTTTCCTGCCTAGAGAAGTTTCTTTAGCATTTCTTGTAAAGCTGGTTTTGTGGTGCTGAATTCTCTTAGCTTTTGTTTGTCTGAAAAGCTTCTGATTTCTCTGTCAAATCTGAATGAGATCCTTGCTGGATAGAGTAACCTTGGTTGTAGGTTTTGCTCTTTCATCACTTTAAGTATATCCTGCCACTCCCTTTTGACCTGCAGAGTTTCTGCTGAATAATCAGCTGATAACCTTATGGGGATTCATTTGCATGTTATTTTTTGTCTTTCCCTTGTTGCTTTTAATATTTTTTCTTTGAATTTAATTTTTTTTACTTTGATTAATATGTTTCTTTGTGTGTTTTTCCTAGGGTTTATCCTGTATGGGAGTCTTTGTGTTTCTTGGACTTGGGTGACTATTTCCTTTCCCATGTTAGATAAGTTTTTGACTATAATCTCTTCAAATATTTTCTCAGACCCTTTCTTTTTCTCTTCTTCTTCTGGGACCCCTATAATTCAACTGTTCGTGCGTTTAGTGTTGTCCTAGAGGTCTCTGAGATTGTCTTCAATTCTTTTCATTCTTTTTTCTTTATTTTGCTCCTTGGCAGTTATTTCCATCATTTTTTCTTCCAGCTCACTTATTGATTCTTCTGCCTCTGTTATTCTGTCATTGATTCCTTCTAGTGTATTTTTCATTTCAGTTATTATGTTGTTCATCTCTTTTTGTTTCTTCTTCAGTTCTTCTAGATCTTTGTTAAACATTTCTTGTATTTTCTCAATTTGTGCCTCCGTTATATTTCAAGATTCTGGATCATCTTTACTATCGTTACTCTGAATTCTTTTTCAGATAGATTGCCTATGTCATGTTCATTTATTTGGTCTTGTAGGTTTTTACCTTGCTCCTTCATCTGTGACATATTTTGTTGCTGTCTCTTTTTTTTTTTTTTTTTTTAATGAGTGGGATTGTGTTCCTGTCTTACTGGTTGTTTGGCCTGAGGCTTCTAACACTGGAATTTGTAGGCTGTTGTGTATAGCTGGGTGTTGGTGCTGAGATGAGGACCACCATGTGACCTCACCTCACCCTGATGAATATTCCCTTGGGTCTGAGTTTCTCTCTTAGTCCAGTGGTTCTGACAAGGAACTCCCACCGCAGGAGTTTCAGCCCAATCTCTGGCTGGTGAACCAAGATCCCACAAGCCATGTGGGTGGTTAGAAAAAAAAAATAAAAGAGAGAACTATAACACAATAAAAAATAATATTAGACTTGGAAACTAACAGATATATTAGAAAGAATATAAAAATATAAGTATAAATATAGATGAATCAACAACTGGAAAGTGCAACAATACCACAATAGTAAAGAAGAGGAGGAGGGAAAAGAGAAAAAAAAAAAAAGTGGGAAAAGGCCTTGGATGTGGAGGGCAGGGCATAAGCAAGGGCAAGGTTTGGGTGGTGGGTGGGGCCTACGCTTAGGACCCACAGGGCTGGAAAAGGCCTTGGGGGCTGTGGGGGTAGGGCTTAGACTCAAGGAACAGAAGGGCCCCAGGTGTGTCCCCCACCCCTGGTCTCAAAGGGCAGGGGACATCACCTGGGAGCCCAGCAGGCTTTCTGGGCTTGAGTGGGCGGGGCAAACGTCCTCCTCTCCTCTCCTACTCTTCTGTCTCAGAGGGCCCCTCCCACCTGCCTCTCCTGTTCTCCCCTCCGCCTCCTTCCTATGCCCCCAGGACCAATGCATTCCTGGGGTGGGAGGCCTTGGAGGTCAGGGGACCAGCCTTGGAGCTCAGCAGGCTCCCTGGCCTGAGCGGGCAGGATAAACACCCTCCATTCCTCTCCCACTCCTCCTGGATGGCTCCTCCTGCCTGCTTCTCCTGATCTTCCCGGCCTCCCTCCTATGCCCCCAAGGACCCATGTGGCCTGGAGGGGGCTTTGGAGGGCAGGGGACTTGCCTGGGAGTTCAGCAGGCTCCCCATGCCCGAGTGGGTGGGGCAATTGCCCTGTGCTCCTCTGCTGCTCCTCCCAGATGGCTCCTCCCACCTGCCTCTCCTGAACTCCCCTCAGCCTCCTTCCTATGCCCCAGGATCAATGCAGCCAGGGGGAGGGGGTCCTTTGAGGGCAGGGGACCAGCCTGGGAGCTCAGCAGGCTCCCGGGCCCAAGTGGGTGGGACAAACACCCTCCCTCCTCTCCCACTCCTCCCAGATGGCTCCTCCCACCTACCTCTCCTGATCTCCCCAACCTCAGGGATGCCAATCCTGTCTGACCACCACTTCTCCTTCCCCCTCTGTCCCCCCATGTCCTACTGGTTCACTTGGGGGTTCTTCCTGTCTCCTTGGGCATCAGGGTCCCCAAACAGCAGCCAGCAGGCACCCTAGTTGTGGGGAAACGCTAACTCAGTGTCCCCCACACCGCCATCTTTGTCAATCAAGTCTGGTTTTTATAGCCCATAGTTTTAGGAGAGTCAATAAGTTTTTATTTATTTATTTAAAATGTTAAATACTTATACAATTTTAAAGGTTACTTTTCATTTACAGTTATTACAAAATATTGTCTATGTTCCCCATCTTGTACAATAAATCTTTGAGCCTATCTTGCAACAACAGTTTGCACTTCCCACTCTCCAACCCTACGTTGCCTGCCTCCCCCACCCACTGGTAACCACTGGTTTGTTTTCTGTATCTATGATTCTGCCTCTGCTTTACTACATTCACTAGTTTGTTGTATTTTTTAGATTCTACATATAAGTTATATCATACTGTATTTGTCTTTCTCTGACTTATTTCACTTAGCATAATGCCCTCCAAGTCCATCCATGTTGCTGCAAATGGCAAAATTTCATTCTTTTTTATGGTTGAGTTTTATTCCATTGTACATGTATACCACTTCTTCTTTATCCATTCACACATTGATGAACACTTAGGTTACTTCCATATCTTGTCAATTGTAAATAGTGCTGCTGTGAACATCGGGGTGCATGTATCTTTTCAAATTAATGTTTTTGTTTTTTTCAGATATATGCCCAAGAGTGGAATTCCTGGGTCATATGGTAGCTGTATTTTTAGTTTTTTGAGAAATCTCCATACTGTTTTCCACAGTGGCTTCACCAATTTACATTCCCGTGAACAGTGTACAATGTGACAGTCCCTGTTCACATCGCCCAGCCCACCACTATTGCTCAGCCCACCACTATCGCTCACATGCCCTCGTGCAACCTCCGGTGAAGGGGGAACACAGAGGCCAAGTCAGTACCCACAAGAGGCAGTGAGGACACCACAAAGAGGGGGCACCTGGCCCCAGGAGAGGGACACTCGTGTCTCCTTTACCATCTAGACCTCCCCAAGAGAAGTGTTCACCAAAGCACCACCACAGTGGAGACTGAAGGGGCTCACTGGGAACAGGAAACAATGCCACCTGCTCAGCCTTGGGCACCTGAGGCATGCCCTGGAGTGCTCCAGGGGCATCGCAGAGAGCCTGTGAGACATGCTCTCACACTGGCCAGTGGGCACAGCACCAGGTGCCCCGCCCCACCCCCACCTCGGGGAGGGCCGCTTGTGAGACACAGGCTGAAAAGGTGAAGTGAGTGTCTGCTGTCTCAGAGGACCTTGGTCCTGCTGACACCTTGAGGCAGGGGTGGGAGACCAAGGGTCAGGCCAGGTTCCACACCCCTGCCTTCCCCACACCACCAATGGTGGGGAGGAGAGGCAAGGGGCCGCCAAGAGAAGGAGAAGAGCAGCCCTGCTGCTGTGAATGTCAGTTCCTCATCTCGCAAGGCTTAGGCCCCACCTGGGAGCATGACATCACCACATCAGTGGATCCTGGTATGGTCATTGTTTTGATTCTTCCAATCTAAGAACATGGTAGATCTTTCCATCTGTTTGTGTTTTCTTCAATTTCTTTCATCAGTTTCTTACAGTTTTTGGAGTATAGGTCTTTTGCCTCCTTACAAATATATTTTCACATATTATATTTTCTCTCTGCAAATACATGCTCACACAAGAATATGCAATCACACCCCAGAACCACATTTTAGAGTCATTAGATACTCTGAAATGATACTAGATCAGAAGATTAATTATAGCAAATCATTTCCAAATTATGGGAAATTTCAAAACAGTAAAAAAAGTGAGTCCAGAATATTATTGCCCGTGATCTATCTTATCAATTAAATAATGCAAAGAAAAACTATTATCTATTCTCATTACTATTTCATGTGTGTGTGTGTGTATACACTAAAGAGAGAGAATAAATAAATTTTAGAATAAAGGCCAGTCCTTTAATGGAATAAATTTATTTTTATGAAACATCAAAAACCGACACTAGTCTATACACTGATATTTGTAAAACGCTGATATAAGGGTTGGAATCTCAGGTCTTTTGGTTAAACAAACTTTTTTTCTTCCAGTTTTATTGAGATATAATTGATATATGGCACTGTATAAGTTCAAGCTGTGCAGCATAGTGATATGATTTACATACATCATGAAGTGATTATCACAATAAATTTAGTAAACATCTATCATCTAATATAGGTACAGAATTAAAGAAATAAAAAATAATAATAATGCAGTTTTTTTACATCAGTTTTGTTTTTGACATCATGTTTTACATCTGTTTGTTTTGTGTATCCCTTAACTGCTCATTTTGGATGTAGATGATTTTACTACTTTTGTGTTTTAACCTTCCTACTAGCTTTATATGTGGTTGGTTTACTACTTTCACTGTATATTTGTCTTTACCAATGAGCTTTTTCCTTTTTTAATTTTCATGTTTCTAGTTGTGGCCTTCTCTTTTTCACTTGGAGATGCCCTTTAAAATTTCTTGTAAAGCTGGTTTGGTGACGCTGAACTCCTTTAGCTTTTGCTTTGTCTGCAAAATTTTTGATCTCTCCATGATACCTAGATGAAAGTCTTGTTGGGTTGAATATTCTAACTTGTAGTTTTTAACCCCTTCATCACTTTAAATATATCATACCACTTCTTTCTGGCCATCACTTTAAAATATATCATACAACTCCTTCCTCCGAGCTGAAAAGTCAGCTTGTAGCATTCTGGGGGAGTTTCCTGGTACATAACTTGTTGCTTTCCCCTGCTGCTTTTAATATTCTCTCTTTATCTTTAATTTTTGCCATTTTAATTATATGTGTCTTGGTGTGATCCTCTTTGGATTGATCCTGTCTGGGACTCTGCTTCCTGGACCTGGGTGTCTATTTCCTTATCCAGGTTAGGGAATTTTTCAGCTATGATCCTTCAAATATGTTATCTGCACCCCTCTCTTTCTCTTCTCCTTCTGGGACCCCTATAATAAGAATGTTAGTACACTTGATGTTGTCTCAGAGATCTTTTAAACTGCCCTCATTTATTTTATTCTTTTTTTTTTCTGTTCAGCTTCCATGATTTCTACTATTCTGTCTTCCAGCTCACTGATCTCTTCCTCTGTATCATCCAATCTACTGTTGATTCCTTCTAGTGTATTTTTCATTTCAGTTATTGTATTCTTCATCTGTGTTTGGTTCTTCTTTATACTTTCTAACTCTTTGTTAAAACCTTCTAACCTCTAGCTCTGTTCATCCACTTTTCTCCTGAGATCTTTGATTGTCTTTATGATCATTACCTTGAACTCTTTATTGAGTGGATTGCTTTTCTCTACTTAGTTCATCTTCTGGTGTTTTATCTTATTCTTTCCTTTGGAACATGTTCTTTTGTTGCCTCATTTTGCCTAATTTGCTGTTTTTATTTCTATGTATCAGGCTAGTTGGTTACAGTTCACAGCCTTGGAGAAGTTATCTTTTGTAAGAGACATCCTGTGTGTCCCCACAGCACACTGCCCTCTGGACACTAGAGCTATATGCTATAGGGGTGCCCCCTATATGGGTTGCCTGGGTCCTTCTGTTGTGGTGGACTGACTACTGTGGGTGGTCTGGTAGGCATGGCTGGCCCCTGGTCTGGTTGGTTGCAAGGCCCTAGGGGGTCTTTGGGGCTAGTGCTGGCCCACTGGTGTGCAGAGCCAGGTTCTGGAGTGGGTAGTTGTGGGGCTGTGGTTCCCAGACCTAGTGTTGGTCTGCTGGTTGGTGGGGGCCAGTTCCTTACATGGCTCACTATGAGTTCTGGCACTTCCCAAAGCTAGTGCTGGCCCACTGGTGAGAGGGGCTGCAACCCAGGGTGGCTGGCTGAGGGGTTCAAGGTGTCTTGGAACTGGTTTTGGCCTGCTGGTGTGGGGGGCCTGGGTCCAGGGGGTCCTGGAGCTAGTACTGGCTCACTGATGGGAGGTTCCAGGTCTTGGGGTCTCTGGCTGCAGGGCACTGGGGTTCCTGAAGCTGGTGTCAGCCTGTTAATTGGTGGGGCTGGATCCCAGGGCTAAGGGGCTCAAGGTGTCCTAGAGATGGTATTAGCCTGCTGGAGGCCAGGGCCATATATAACAAATATGTAAATTTCTTAGTTTTGATAAATACAATATCAGTGTGTAATATGTTAATATGAGAGGAAGCTTGGTGAATTGGGTATGAGAATTCTCTGTATTAACTTTGGACGTGTTCTAAAAATCTAAAATTATTTCAAAACAAAATGCTGTATATGGGCCATGTGTGTTTGTGTGTGTGTGTGTGTGTGTGTGTAGCCTGAACATTGAATAGTTGTAATGAAGATCTACTATTTATAAATTAGGCACACAAACAACCACAAAGGTGACTGAGGCTCAACCAAATTATTTTAAAGCAATACCAAGCTAGCAACCATTGCTGTGGCAGCATGTCACATCTCAGGTAGAATGAAATGACTGATAAAACCTATGCCTGCTTTTCTATTCCTTCCTTATTTTCTGGAATCATTCAAAATAAATTTTTCCTTATAGCTTGTGTGTATTCTAATATTCTTTTTCTTGATGAATCCTTCCCATAGGTATTTAGAAACTCCTAAATATTTCCCATCTTAAGTATACAATCAAACAAATCAATCCCATTTTTATTTCAAATCTCCTATCTACTTCCATACATTTCCTCCTCTTCATCAGTACGCTTAGAGAAGGAATTTTCCATATTTAATACCTCAATTTATCCACTTTTCATTTACTTTAAAAACCCATTCAAAGCTGGTCCCACTGTTCCCCCAAAGCGGCTCTCAATACAGTCACCAATGATCTCCATATTGTTCAATCCAACAGACATATTTTAGTACTTGCTTTACACAGGTCTTCCTTATTTAAAGAGATACTTTTCTGTTGGCCTCTAAAGTAATATGTTCTCTTGACTTTCCTCCCTCTATGTCTGTTACTTCTCCATCTCTGTTGCAGGTTTATTAGTGTTGGCATTACTCAACCCTCAGTCTTAGAATGAGAAGTATAGAATACTTTTCGTTCTATACATAAATAATTCACAATCTAGTGTCTTTAACTCAAAGCTTTCTATGAATCCCTGACCTATATTTTTAAGTATATTCTGAATTTCGATGGTTCACGTGTACCTCAAACTCCATACTGTCATATCAGAGTTTATTACCTATTATTATTTTAGGCCTTCTTATTTCAGTCAGTGAAAGACACCTTCATTCATCCAAATAGTAAACCAGGGGCCTAAAGCTCTTCTTTAAGACTTCTCTTTACCTTTACTTGATATATTAAAACTATCTCCAATTCCTATTGATTTTATTCTCGTCTTCAAATTCAATTTCTAATCTCTGTCTTTTTAACGTCAAATCCCCTAGTCCAAGTTGCCAATACTCCTTGCCTAGAGTTCAGCAAGAAAATATTAGCTAGTCTTCTTCCATCCATTCTAATTTCCTTTCCAATATGTTCTCCATAATGCTGTTAGAGTATTCTGTTCAAACAGAAAATTATTTATATCATGCTCTTGTTTAAAATTATTTTGTATTATTTTGAGAAAAATGAAAATCTATAACTTTAGTTTGTGAAATGAAGCCTACCTCCTTTCCAGCAACAACATATACTACATTCCACCTTACTTTCTCCAAATTAACCTTCTTTGACTTTCCTTAAATCTGTCATGTTTCTTCTCTGTTTCACATCTTTGGAAATTTATGCCATGGGTGATTGTGATCATAGAAGAGCATGAATAAAAGCATGGTGTCAAAGAACAGAGTTGTATATGTGAATCTCTGATTTATTTATTTGTTCCCCTATTTAAAGGAACTTCCCTATCACTTTTAAGCTTTACTTTCTTCATCATTAAAATGGAGTTAGTAGTAATATTTACCTTATAGACTTCCCAAGTGCATTAAATAAAATGAAATAGAATAACTAGCTAAATTCCAACCTGTAAGTCATTGGCTTTGTGCCTTTTGACAAGTCACTTATCATCTTTAGACATCACTCTACACATCAGAAAAAGAGTATGTTGGACTGTATATGTTATATAGTGCATGTATAATGTTGATATTAACTGTTTAGTAATGTTGAAAATATGGGACTAATAATAGGAAATAATCATTTTCCTTTTTGATTTATGGTTTTGGGTAAAAAGTTATTTTTGAATAATACCATTAACCAAATATTATAAATATTCTGTATCTAAATACTAAATATTCTTTATATTATGAATACTGAAAGTTCAAAAATTCTGCGCTTTAGTTTTATCAGTGTTCCATAAACTTAATATGCATGTGAATCACCTGGGGGTCTTTTAAAGGTACAAAAGCTGATTCAGTTAGGTCTGGAATGATTTCCAAAATTCTGCATTTCTAATAAACTCCCAGGTGATGCTGGGATTCCCATCTTTAATTTGCCTTTTAGACATATAAGAATGGATGGATAGAGGACACTATCATCAGCATAAATCAACCTATCAACGCTAATTTGAGCACTCTATATTTTTAAGTTGTACTGTGAACTATGAAAGAAAGAAATATAAGACATGTGTATCCTTCCCATCATGGCAATTGAAAAGTGAGGTTAGCTTTTCAATAGAGGAATAATGGAAGCCCTATTAAACCAATTTAAATGGTGCTGGCTGGTACAAAACAAATGGGAAGTTAGGGCATGTTGTATATATTATAGATGTATAATAAATACTTAAAATAGGAACTCAATGAATGAGCAGATTGTTACTTGCAGAAATAATTGGGTATGATTAGGAAAAATAAAAGATTTGAATCGGGATTTGAAGGTTAAATAGACATTAGATTCTTGGCACAAAGAAGAAGGAGCTTTTAGGACAGAAAAGTGACATTGATCAAAGTCGCAGAAACAGGAGTATGTACCACAGAAATTGTACACATACAGTGACCAAGTGAAGTTCATTTGGACTTATAGGACTTGGAAAAGTTAGACTCTGAGCAACAGCAATTGACATGCTGGTAAGTCTGGGTTTGTTATATGCAATTTGTCACTGATAAGATTTTAAGTACCCAATATTCATGTTGTATAAATTACAGTAAGGTCAGTATTCAATATTATTTGTATAATAACAATATTCAGTTACATCTTAATGTTATTCCTTGAATGCCAGAGAAAAATGGAGCAACAGCTGATATTTCATGGTACTGCCTATTGGATGTATGTCTCATAGGTGAATGTCATCTCTTATGTACATCACAGCAGTATAAAAGTTGAGAATCTCTGTGCCAAAGACACATAGTAGGTACTCAAGAAAATACTTGCTCTTTGACCAAAAGGATACCTGATCAATTGGCAGGGGTGTTCCTTGATTACAGAATCCCTTAATAATCTGTGCTTAAACAGATTGTTTAGTGGTAACACTTTTTATCAGAAGAAAGCTAAACATAATATTGCCTTATTGTGTCAAAGACAGTAAAAAGAACCACAAATATTTATTAAAAATTCAGTTTTATTACTATCTGCATTTAACAATCAGAAGACTGAGATAAATAAGCAGGTAAATTGATAATTTCAGAGGGAGAATCCTTGTTTGAAGTCCCTATATGTCTAATATAAAGGAGCCAGACATTTTAACAATAATTTCTCAAATACTGGAGGTCACAAATCATTTGAGAGACGATAATGTACAACAGTTTATTTAAAGAAATACTACCATTTAGAAGGGCTCCAGATTCCATGAATGTAATCTTTCAATGACTTTTCCTGATTTGAAATAGAGGGATTTATATTCTCTTATGCTTTTACTCAGCTGTTGTCCCAAGTACCAATGTGATGCTGTTCAAATTAAATTAGTGTTCCAATATTGCAAACTTTAAGGTCTAATGCCACTCTTAAACTAGCAATGTAATTATATACATTACCTCCTGGTATTTATTATTAATAGGAAGATAATAAAGTGGGTGATTAAGCATTTGCTAGTTACTCTTGTAATCACTGGACCAGCCTCCTGAGGAAGCCAGATTCAATAATATGTCACCAAAATGATAAAATCTTAATGAATCATTAACTAGCTGTGGAATTGTCAGGCACAGAGCAGAGTTATTTTGTTGATTATAAGAAAGGACATTGAGGCTAAGAAAAAGATGTAATAATTTGGGTCACATTTATTAGGACAAATTAATACGTATATCCTAATGCTGGGTTTTCTAGTTTGTCAATTTCAGATGCTCTGAAACATAGGTAAATTATTTTTTCCTTTATCCTGAGATACATTTTATGTAAGAGTTATTTAAGTAAAACACTTGCAAGCCTCCTAGTACCTTTGGATCTGCATAAATAAGTTCTTCTTATCAATTCAAAAGTCATCTTATCTTACAATTCTCTAGTTTCAAAGTTTTGCTTAGTTTTCTGTCTTTTGTTGCCATGTAGATGGACAACCACAGGTAATATACACTTCTCTTTTTATCTCCTCTAATTCATATAGGTTAGAAATATATATATATATATATATTTATCAAGATGGTTGATATAGTGTAGACACTGTTGTAACCTCTACAACTCAAGCAAACTGAGTTACTGAAAGATGAACTCGCAGGTGGCATGAGGGATACAGCTTGTGTTCTTGTGGCACATAGTTAAGTGGTAGAACTGTAGGAGAACCCCTGAGATACAACTAGTCTTTCATGTAGTTAGCCAACCCTGCAATGATGTTTATAAAACCAACCTTAGATGCAAGCTGGAGGTTTTAATGGATTCTGACTAGAGGAGGGTAAAAATAATCTCAATCAGTTGGGCTGCCATGTTGTTTGAGAAATGTTTCTAGGTCCCAGGGAGGATTATCATAGAAAGAATTTGAAGAGTGCCATGATAGCAGATTTTAAGTATTTCACCTGAGAGACTTCACTTGTAAGAAAGAATAATAAAATTAGGACCACCACTGAATGGGTATTGATGAGGGTCATTATTTAGCTCAAGGAATAACTGTCTAAGAAATAAAGCCATCAAAAATGCATTCAGTGGTCCAGCAATTCTGCTCCTGGGTATATATCTGAAGAAAATGAAAACTTAATTTGAAAAGATACGTGAACCCCAAGGTTCATTGCAGCACTTATTTACAATAGCCAAGATATAGAAGCAACCTAAGTATCCATCAACAGATGAATGGCTAAAGAAGATGTGGTATATATAGATACAATGGAATATTACTCAGCCATAAAAAAGAATGAAAATTTGCCATTTGCAACAACATGGATGGACCTGAAAAGTATTATGCTTAGTGAAATAAGTCAGAGAAAGACAATACTGTATGTTATCATTTATACATGGAATCTAAAAAATAAAACAAATGAATATAACAAAACAGAAACAAATTCACAGATATAGAGAACAAACTAGTGGTTACCAGTAGGCAGAGGGAAGAGGGGAGGGGCAAGATAGGGGTAGGGGATTAAGAGTTATAAGCTATTATGTGTAAAATAAATAAGCTACAATGATATATGGTACCACATGGGGAATATAACCAATATTTTATAATGACTATAAATGGATTATAACCTTTAAAAATTGTGAATCACTATATTGTACATCTGAAACATATAATATTTTAAATCAACTACACCTCAATTAAAATATGCAAAAAATAATGGTCTTAGGAGAAAACAAATGGGGTAGGTTCATTGACATTGTTCTTGGCATTTTTTGGACTTGACACAAAAAACAAACATAACAAAAGCAAAAATAAAAAAGTGGGACAACATCAAATTAAAAAACTTCTGCACAGCAAAGGAAACCACTAACAAAATGGAAAGGGAATGTACAGAATGGGAGAAAATATTTGCAAAGCATATATCTGAAAAGGAGTTGCCGAAGTTAGAGTAGCATCAACATATATACACTCTCAAATGTAAAATTGATAGCTAGTGGGAAGCAGCAGCATAGCACAGGGAGATCAGCTTGGTGCTTTGTGACCACCTAGAGGGGTGGGATAGGGAGGGTGGGAGGGAAATGCAAGAGGTAGGGGATATGGGGATATATGTATGCATAGGGCTGATTCACTTTGTTGTACAACAGAGACTAACAGCATTGTGAAGCAATTATATTCCAGTAAAGATGTATAAAAAATAATATCCAAAATATATACAAAACTTATATAACACAATAGCAAGAAAAAAAATAATAACAACAAACAATCTGATTTAAAAATGGGCAGATGGACCTAATAGAAATTTTTTCCATTGAAGGCATCCAAATGGCCAACAGGTACATGAAAGTGTGGTCAACATTGCTAATCATCAGAGAAATGCAAATCAAAACTACAACAACTTATCTCATACTGATTAAAATGTCTATCATCAAAAAGACAAGAGATTACAAGGGTTGTCAAGGATATGGAGAAAAGGGAACCTTTGTGCACTGTTGATGGGAATGTAAATTGATAGAGTAATAATGGGAAATAGAATGGTTGTTCCTCAAAATATTACAAATAGAATGACCATATAATCCAGCAATTCCACTTCTGGATATTTATCCAAAGGAAGGAAAATCACTGACTGAAATAGATATCTTCTGCAGCCCCATGTTCATTTCAGCATTATTCACAATAGCCAAAACATAGAAACAACCTAAATGTCCATCAGTGGGATGAGTGGACAAAAATAATGTGGTATGTAGATACAATGGAATACTATTCAGCAATAAGAAGAAGGAAATGCTCCCATTTGCAACAACATGGATGGTCCCTGAGGGCTTTTCTATGTTAAATAAGCCAGAGACACAAATACTGCATGATCTAATTTCTATGTGGTATCTAAAAAAAACTAAACTCATAGAAAGAGAAAACAGATTGGTGGTTGCCAGAATTGGGGGTGGGGGAGGGTTGGGGAAAATAGGTGAAGGTGATCAAAAGGTACAAACTTCCATTTTTAAGATAAATAATTTCTGGGGATGCAATATACAGCATGGTGACTATAGTTAAGAATGTTGTATTGTGTATTTGAAAGTTGCTAAGAGGTTAAATCTTAAAAGTTATCATCACAAGAAAAACAATTTTTACTATGAGTGGTACTGGATGTTAACTCATTGTGATAATCATTTGCAAATATTACATATATAATATATATGCATCACATAATTATATTTTACACCTTAAACTAACACAGTGTTATATGTCAATTATATTTCAATAAAACTAGAAAAAAAAGAAAGAAATGGATTCAGTGTTAAAAAAAATTAACAGTCTACTATGTGAGGTAGTGGGCTTCCCTCCTTTTTTTTTTTTAAGTGTGAACGATTACCTATTAGAGATGTAATAAGTGAGATTTCTGAATTTGTTATATTAAATATCTTATATTTCTATATGATTATTATGGTCATTACATTATTTAATTCATGCAAATCACATAGAATAATCTCTGCCACATAGTAAGTGCTTAACAACTGCTAGTTACCATGTTGATTATTATCAGTAATGTCTTTACTATGTCTTATTATCTTATGTTACCCTACTTTTTACATTGTATCTTCTGTCCAATTGAATTGTGTGTCTTAAATAACAACATTTGACAGGTTCTTTCCTGTTGTAAAGACCAATTAGTCTCTAACCTTTAAAGTATGTCCAACATCTGCCCAGTTAAGGTGGAGAGTATCAATCTCAGTTCACAAATATGTTAATATGTATGTCTGAAATTGGAAAGGCATTCAAGAAAAATTAGAGATTTGGCAACACTGAGAAGAACACTATCCTAAAAGTTAACCTCTTTTAATTTGAAGTGTTTCATATTGGTAAGGAAGTCATCAAGTTAAGTATTTGTCCTTAGCTGATCTTTTCATTAACCGAAGGTATAAAACTAAGGTTTGAAACCTTATCATTATTACCAAGATTTTGTAATGACTGGATTGCTCATACAGAATTATTGTAAAATGTTTTGCCTATTGATGGAGGGACCTTCAGAAATATTAGACCATGACATATCTCTGTAATAGAGACTGCTATATGTTCCCCATGTCCATTCTCTACTTCTTCTTGTAGGGGCAGAACTTTTGCTAAAAGTATACTATATAGTTGTCCAATCAGATTACATTTTCCAGCCTTCTTTGCAGTTAGAAATGACTATGTGACTAAGCTTTTGCCAATAGGATGTGAGCAGAAATGACGTATGAAACTCCCGAGTCTCTTTTATATCAGGAAGCTGCTTACTCTACTTTTTTCATCTGGAGAAATGTGGGCCAGAATGAAAGCCAGTATTGACTATACAGGTAAGAGGAATACGCTAATGAATGCAGAGCAAGACAAAAGGAACATAGGCGCTTAGATGACCTCGTGGAATGGAGAATCCCTTTTACTGATGTCCGCAACCCTGGCTTCTGACAAGTTTCCCTTTATCTGCTCCCTGCATGTGCCTCACTGCTTCACCACATGCATGTCTTTTGCCCAGGCTTCCTGTTGTTACCCTAGTTATTTGAGAGAGAAATTTCTATCTTGTTTGACCCACATTATTTGTTGTCCCCTATTTCTTAAGAAGTTTAGCCCATACCACAACTAATACGTTCTCTAATGTATTTTAAATGAGGCTGGGATGATTACTCTTTCTTTCTTTTACAGATTGTCTGATTGTTTGTTGTGGATTTTTCTCAAAATAAATGTGAATCTTTTTAAGGCCCTTTGCTCGCAAATAAGATATATGCTGAAAAAAATCTCTCAGTCTCATGGAACTAAATCTGTCCTCGTGGATAGATTTAAAAATGACTTTAAAGGTTTCAAATTTAATAAATTTGACTTATAGTTAAATAAATTAATAAATAAATAAAAATGAAGAGGTTTTCAATTGAATACTGCCTTCTTAACCATAGATGTCTATAGAAAGGTCAGTTATGGAGTTGAGGCATGAAATCTGTCTGAGTAGATCAAGAAATCCATGAACTGAAAGAGTCGTCACTTAGAGAATAATTTATTTTGTAATTTAAAAGTGGTTACTCTTTGCCTGAGAGAATATAGGGGAAGATTTTATATATACGTTGTTTTGACTATATGTGTACACTCATATAGGTTTAGATATTTTGATTTGGAACTCATTTTTTAAAAAGGACCCTGTTTCTAAAATGAGTTGAATATAGTGGGGTTTCAGAACAGTTTAATATCCACAGGAAAATTCTATATAGATTTTTTTTTTTGATAAATAAAAATTGTCCTGCTCTCTGCCATTGTCTTACTTCTCCCAGTGGAAATTCCATGAAAGCTCAAGTAACAGTCATGTTGTAGAGATAACACGTGTCTATATCAGGAAGGATAGAAATGAAAATCATAGAAAATCCTAGTAGTTGGGTCTACATGCTAAACATAAAATGCAGATCAATTACTTCATTCCTTCATTGATAGTTTGAGCTGGAAGCAATCTCAGCTCTATTTCCTTGACTCATAAGTAAGAAATTAGAGGCCAGAAGAGTTAGACAAAGTAACAAGATTAATCAAGGTCACAAAGTTCATTGAGGCTAGAGTCAAGATTAGAACATTGGTTTCCTGGTTTCCAGTCTTAGGTTCTTCCCACTAAGCCATATCATCCTTAGGGCTCTGTTTAAAAATAATCTGGTTGAAAATATGGTGAAAAGAAAGAGGCAATTCTCTCCAGGTAGCTCAACCAAATGCAAGATTCCTGAAGGTTCACTCACATAAAACATACCTGGCTAGAGCACTAGTGTCGTGTTATAGCAGTGCATATTAAATCAAAGAAATTGGAGTCTGAACATGCCTGGGAGGGGCTGCAAAGTGTAACACTCTGGGCAGTGGGATTCAGGCCATATTTTGAACTGCTTGAAAGAGAGGGGAAGATTTAAGCCCCAAATGGGGCTTAAACGAAGAATAAATCTGTTAGCAGAGCAATTACTCATGTGCTCTGTAAACTGCCTCCTTTAAGGATTAGCAGATAAATCTAGGCCTAGGCATTAGAGTTTTCTTGGCACACCTTCCTCCTTCTCCATGTCAATAACAATGTATTTACCCAATTATCAGATAATCCCACTTAAATTGATCAATTGATAACTTCCCAGTCCTTTCAAAGCACTGCTTTGTTTTCTTTGGCCTCAAACACCTAAAAATATTTCTAGGGGTCAGGAAAGTACAAATTGCAAATTTATTATTCTTGGAGTTGCAGGATGACCTTTAACCCTGTGTTTCTGAACCCTGCTTGGTGCCTTGGAAAAGTGATTTCCATTAAAGTAAATAGGAGTCCTAGGGCAAAAGGCTGAAGGGAGCTTTGAGACTTAACCCCTTCACATACTTAGCCCACACTGAGAAGAGGAATTTTTAATGACAAATGGTACTTGCCATTTTTAAGTCACTTCACTCTGAAATGGCTGAGTTTTTTTTTTTTTTCTTTTCTTTTTTGTTTTATTTTTTCGCTTGCCTTTGCAACTAAACAAAAGCATGTACAAATTGTTAAAAGTGATAACTGCTATGGAGAAAATAATTTTTCCTTCATACAGTAGACATATAAACACTAGATGGGTTTAATTTAAACAAGAATAGCATAGATTCTCAACTTCTCATTTGAAATCTTTAGAACTAACAAAAAAGGACTTCTCAGAGTCCAATTTCTTTCATAGTTCTAGGAGGAGTTAAGAGATTTACCAAGTAAAAACATAGAATATCCAGTTAAATCAGAATCTCTGATAAACAATGGATAATTTTTTTAGTGTTATTGTGTACTAAATATTTCATGAGACATATTATATGAAAAATGTCTCTATTGTTTATAATATTTTGGGCATTCTGTAGTCTGACATTTTGTTTGGCAATAGAATGAGAGACCCTAACATTTCAGCTGTTGATGGTGTAGTGGTTGCCAAACAACAAGAGGAAGGCAGCTGCTGAGGCACAACATAATTTAGGACTGACTGGGTTCAGAACATGCTACCGCCAAAAATATGGCACCTTGGCAGACTGAATATTTGAAGCTGAAAGATTTTGAGGAAATGGCAGAAGCAGGAGGGTCTCTGACCTTCCCCTTTCCTTCTCCTTCAAATCAGGTCATAAGACCCTCCTATGAGAGGTGACCTCCCTATACCTTTATCATGAAAGCAGCTCTTTTACGCCTTTCCTGTTTGCCATTTCCTGTTCCCCTTTAACCTTAAAAGAACCTAATTATAGGAATGAGATTACTAGGCAATTTAACCTAACTCCTGACTTATGCTCCACTGAATGCACACAATGCCTTGCCTAGCCTGTTGAGTTTTTCCTAGATTAAAAGAAGTAAGAATGAAGAATTAAGTAGTTAAAGAATGACTAGCTCTCTACCTCCAGCAGCCTTCACAGCAATCATCCAGGCAGACCTCGTGGGCAAGATAGTATCTGAAGAAAAAGCATGAAGAGTCAACCAGTTTGCACACAATGGAAAAGGACACAGAACCCTACCTCCTGCCTTGATAATTCACAGAGATTCTTTCCCCCCTTTTTCCCTTTAAAAGCTGTCATGGCTGAGCAGAATCTTTGGAGTTGGTTTGGGACATCAGTCTGATTTCTCCCCAGGCTGCTGGCACCCTGAATAAAGTGACCTTTCCTTTCTACCAACATTTGCCTCTCAAGTATTGGCTTCTGAGTGGAGAGCAACTGAACTTAAGTTCATTAACAATCAGGAGGAAAGAACATCTTTATAACAGACCTTGCTGTTTCCCCAGTTTACCACACTCAGCTCATACTCTGTCCTATTACATCTTTCCATGACTGTCCATTCTACATCAAACTTAGCACAATAGCACTCAGGTTTAATTGTTTCTTTGGGTCTTTATTGCCTTATGAAGGCTCCCTTGTCATGTAAAATTTATATCAAATGAATTTGTATGCTTTTCCCCTGTTAATTTGTCTTTAACAGTTTAATTTTCAGACCCAGTCAGGGGCCATAAGAGGGTCAAGGAAACATTTTTTTCTTCCTCTTCAGGACATATTCTGCCATATATCACTTTCACTAATAATTAACAGAGCAAAGGATTTCAGCAGGGTTTATGATGGAAAAAAAAATCTTTCTTCATCAACACCACTTTTACAGTTTGCCTCCTGCTTTCCTTTTCAGCTGCATCTCTCAGCCTTCTCTCATCTCATATTCCTCCCAGACTAGTTTCCTTTTCCTGCCCCAAGAATGCACTTGGCTAGTCCCCATATTCCCCAATGTATTTTGATCACATTGTTCTCCCATCTGGTACACACTTTTCCCATCTGTATCTTCTCTATCATTTAATATCAGTCACCATTTAAATCCTATTGCCTTTATGAAATTTCCCTTGTTATGCAATGACCCTCCTCCCCATCTTGAAGCATCTGAGAATATTCTAGATCATTTATTTGGCACTAACATTTCAGTGTGGTTCTTTAAGTTATTCTCTTTCTCCCTCTCACACACACATACACACACACACACACACATGCATACACATACACAAACACATACACTCCCCTTGGCTTTTTAGTTAAATGGTGATGAAGGTAGACGGATGAAGGTAGATGGATTTATTTAGCTGTATTTATCTTCCAATGATAATAAATGTGCCAATTATGTATCTGATCTGTGTTAATTGTTTCAATATTCAGTCAATCTTCTAACTTGAAGTCATTCTCTCTTTGAATTAATATTCATTCAATAATATTTATTAGGCACCTATTGTGTGCCAGATGTTTCTTAAGCTTTCAGATCACTAAAATCTAAATCACGTAAGAGCAGAGATTGTGTTTGTATTGTATGGCTAAATCTTTAGAAACTGGAAAATGCCTGGCACAAAATAGGTGCTCAATGGATTTTGATTGAAGCAATAAAATAGGACCTACTATCTGTTTGTTGTCTTAAATTCAACCTTTCTTTCTTCCTGAAAATTTATCTCTCTTTCTCTGTCTCTTTTAAACAATTACGTCAGTGTCTGTAATTGTTACAGTGCCTTCAATCTTTAACTTACTGATTACTATGCAGGTTGCTGCTAGGATTATAGCCCCCAGTCAGTTCTAATAGCTTTAATTCTCAGCTTATGCACCTTCTATGATGTCCTGTTACATAAAAGATAAGGACCACATTCTTGAATGACATGTTCAACCCTTCACAACCTGGACTAACCTTAGTTTCCAGATTTAGCTGTTTATTCTCTACCTCACTCTTATGATTCAACCAAATCCATCTAATTCCCCTTCGATGAGGCTGTTAAGAGCTAGAGTTTTCTGGGGTCAGATGAAAAGGAGGGTTGTGGGTCACTAAACAGGCTCACTTTTAAACTCACTAGCCATTTTCTATATAATTCTTTGCATATGTTGTTACAGATAGTAAGGTTTTTTCCAGATAGAAAATTTTCTTGTGTTTCTTTGCTTGAAAATCCCTAGGCTTCTGTTCCAAGTTTTCTTATGCACAACTGTCTATGTTATTCCCGTCCACCTGCCTGATTTAAAAACAGAAGTTCCATTCTGTGCTATTATAATACTTTGCTTTGTCTGTATGTCTGCCAGGGTGAGCATGTTAAGTTGTAACTTGACTAGTTTCTGAGCTCCTTGAAAGCAGAGACCTTGTCTTGACCATCTCTATGCATATCAGATCCCTAACATGTGTTAAATAGAACATGAATTATTTGATATGGTAATTTCACTTGTGTAAGGTGTTTCTCTTTTCTTGACTGTCATTGTATGAATATATCCACACCCTCATTCTGGTTCTCCTTTTGCTGCCCTTCTTTTACATTTGACTGAATCTCAGAGTGACTGGTGAGTACAGATGGTACTCAACCTACGATGGTTTCACTTATGATTTTTCGACTTTATGGTGGTGTGAAAACAATATGCATTCAGTAGAAACCATATTTTAGATTTTGAATTTTGATCTCTCCCTGGGCTAGTGATATGCTACGTGATACTCTCATGATACTGGGCAGCTTCCAGTCCGTCACAGAATCACAAGGGTAAACAACAAATGTACTTAAGCCATTTTGTACTCATACGACCATTCTGTTTCTCACTTTCAGTAAAGTATTCAATAAATTACTTGAGATATTCAATGCTTTATTATAAAATAGGCTTTGTGTTAGATAATTTTGCCCAACTGTAAGCTAATGTAAGTGTTCTGAGTACGTTTAAGGTAGGCTAGGCTTAACTATGGTGTTTGGTAGGTTAGGTGTATTAAATGTATTTTCTACTTAGGACATTTTCAACTTATGATGGGTTCTTTGGGGGTGTAATGCCATCATAAGTAAAGGAAGATTTGTAGTCCCTCCTACAAGTATGCAAAGGCAAGAGAGATAGCTAGCACCCTCATACAGATTTCTGTAGGTAGGATACCATTTCAGTGATCTCTAGATCTGCCAGGGTTGTGACTTTAGGATTACAAATATCAATCCAAAACCTCCTTGTAAACTTCTGAGGTACCTCACAGAAGCCCCATCTAGCACTTACAAACTCCAGGAGAGGAGGAGTTTTTATCTCTTTTGTTTATCTTCCTATCCCCAGCACCTGTTATTGTGCTAGCAGTATAATATTCACTAAGTAAATACTGTTGGTTAAAAACCGCTTGTCTGAAGCCATGCAGCTGGTAAATGTCAGAATTATAACTGAAAATCAGAACAGTTTGGTTCCAAAAATCATTCTTTTTTTAATAGTTGGCTACCTCTTAGATGACAATTTTTTTTTAATTAATTAATTAATTTATTTATGGCTGTGTTGGGTCTTCGTTTCTGTGCGAGGGCTTTCTCTAGTTGCGGCAAGCGGGGGTCACTCTTCATCGCGGTGCGCGGGCCTTTCACTGTCGTGGCCTCTCTTGTTGCGGAGCACAGGTTCCAGACGCGCAGGCTCAGTAATTGTGGCTCACGGGCCTAGTTGCTCCGTGGCATGTGGGATCTTCCCAGACCAGGGCTCAAACCCATGTCCCCTGCATTAGCAGGCAGATTCTCAACCACTGCGCCACCAGGGAAGCCCCCGACAATTATTTAATATAAACTCAAGCTCTAGAGCTCAAAGTCTAGAGACTTTGCCATCTACTCCATCTAATCTATTTATTCAGACTTGATCTTCTGGTGCTATGTGCCTTGTCATTCTTTCTTATGAAAATAGCTAACATTTATTGATCTAACATTATTAATAGGCACCATGGTAGGCATTTTACATTTATAAACACAATCATCACAAAAAGCTTATTAACACCATTTCAAAAATGGTGAAATGAGATACAGTGTGGTTAAGTAGTATGCTCAAGGTCAAATATTAGTAGCTTTTTTTGGAGCCTGTCTAGCTTCACATACTAGATCCTTGATCTCTATGTGCCAGAAGAGTCATATTAATCAGTCTAAAACTGGGTATCAGCAAAGGAAGAACTATTAGCTGAGTCTAGCACACCAGCTTCTGAAAGTGTACCAGTGTCGTCAGAGTAACATGTGAACTCACCCCTGCCATGCTGGTATAAAGAACGATGTGAAATGGTGTCTTCCACAGCCTCCTTATGTCACGAACAGCAACAGTTCACAAACCCCTCCACTTGACCATCAACAGGTGTTACATCTGTGAAAGCAAGCAGAGAAATAGCATAACCACAGGACCTGAAATCACTTGCCTCGGTATTAGAAATATAAAACTGCATATTGAAGTAATTAATGGCTAAAATACTGAAAACATATGCATTTCAAAAATCATTTATTGCTTTTTTAAATGAACAATATTTTATTTTTAATTGAATTAAAGTGACTTTTTTTTAACCACTTAGTTGTTCCAGAGACAGCTGGAGCATAGCTGTTAGGGGGAAAAAAGAGTGAAGTCAGAAAAGCTCTATATTAGGCAAATTGACTTGGCAGATTTTTATTCTGTTATTGGGGAATATGGAAAGTATATATAGTATTAAAAATACACTCAAATATACAAACATGAAATAGTACAAATACAAGAATAGGAAGTGTGTATATCTCTCCGTATTTATAAATACAAATAGAATACTCTTTAATGTGTAGTATTCCTAATCCAATGCATACCCCTAAACTCTCCTTTTGCTTAAAATTGATTGTGGTATGTTGAGGATTTCTTATCTTCGGGAGTGAAGTAAGCTGACAGCTATTAACTCAGAAAAAAGGAGCCGTTTAATTAGGAGGATTGAAATGGTTCCTGTTTTCCTCTCATGTCCTATCTATGCCTCAATCTAAACCAAAGTCATTCTCTTCCTTTCAATCCATTAAAGTCTTCAAAGTGTTCTTCCAGATGAGCTATATGTATTTGTGTTTACTCCTTCTTTTGTCGATTTCTTTTATATTTATTTTTTAGGCATTTTTATGCATTAAACAACATTTTTATTTACCACTATATATAAAGTGTGTGTGTGTGTGTGTATGTTTGTATGTATGTGTGCATCATGTAAAGTATAATATAGGAGTGTAAATATATAAGATATAAGTATTTTCCAGAGTGTTTAAATTATTTTAGTGATGGTGATTTCTGTTTTCAGGATGTATTTGAGATTTATGTAATTTATCAATCCTTTCTCCAGATATTGTGTAACATTTAGAAAGGTCTTCCCAATTTCAGAGTAGTAAAATGCATTTCATTATGTCATCTTGTACTTTTATATATTTCTTCCATTTAAACTTTTTGATTCAAAGTGGAATTTATACTGTTGAAATTGTGAGAAATGGATTCAACCTTATCTTTTTCTACACGACTATCCAATTGTTTGAATGCCATTTGTTGATTAATTCACATTATTTCCACTGACTTAAAATATCTTCTAAAAAACTAAATATCCTCATATACTTGGCTTTGTCCTAGACTTTCTGTTCAGTTCCATTGACATATTAATTCATGAGTTTTATTCCATATCACTTTAACCCTTTATTACTTCTTTAAATATTTTCATTTGGTTGCAGTATGGTGTTTTAAGACAGTTTCATCATCCCAGTGAACATTTTCAATAAGGATCCATGGCTTGCAGGGATTTTCCAGCAGTTTTACTCCTTCGTTTATAGTTTATTTTTGTGGACATGAGTCAAGTTTATATGACTAGGTATCTGTATAATGCAAGAACATTGAAACTCAGTAAAGATATATTTTTGTTAAAAAGCCACACTTTTATTTCTTATAACTTTGTAATACATTTCAGTATCTTATAAGAATAATTCTCCATCATACTTTTTCCCCCTGGCTATTTTTGTTTATTTTTCTTCATGAACTTGCAAACCAGTTTATTTAATTATGAAGAGAATCTCTTTATATTTTTATTGTTGCCAGAATTTGACTCCCTTCTGGACCACAAAACTCTGCAGGTCCCTTTACTTTTCTCTTCAGGGAGAGTCATGTCTTTTAACCAGGATTGCTGAACAGTGGCAAACACTACTCTGTTTTTTGTTTTTATTTTAAATTTTTTTATTGAAGTATAGTTGATTTATAATATTATATTTGTTTCAGGTGTACAAGAAAATTGTATAGGTTATACTGCATTTCAAGTTATTATAAAATATTTGCGGTATTCCCTGTGTTGTACAATACATCCTTGTAGCTTTTTAATTTTATACATAATGGTTTGTATCTCTCAATCCCCTACCCCTATTGACCCCCTCCCCCTTTCCCTCTCCCCACTGGTAACCACTAGTTCATTCCTTGTATTTGTGAGTCTGTTTCTGCTTTGTTATATTCATTCGTTTTATTTTTTAGATCCCACATGTAAGTGATAACATACAGTATTGTCTTTCTCTGTATGACTTATTTCACTAAGCACAATATGTTTCAGGTCCATCCATCCATGTTGTTGCAAATAGCATAATTACATTATTTTTCATGGCTGAGTAATATTCTATTTATCACATCTTCTTTATCCATTCATCTGTTGATGGACACTTAGGTTGCTTCCATATCTTGACAATTGTAAATAATGCTGCTATGAACATTGGGGTGCATATGTTTTTTCAAATTATTGTTTTCAGTTTCTTGGGATGGAATTTCTTCAGGAGTAGAATTGCTGGATCATATGATAGTTCTATTTTCAGTTGTATAGCTGCTAAAACCAAGGGTTAGTGAGTTTTTACTGAATAAAATACTTTTGACTCTTGCATCTATAGCTGCTTTTTTTTTTCTATTCTCCTAAATTAAGATTTCACACCAAAGGGCACTGGCAATTTAACCATGATCTACAAATGACTGACATACTTAACTGATTAGTCAGGAATTCCTTGGCCGTCACTGTGTCTTTGTCCAGTAAATTTTGGCAGGAAGAGAATACAATTGCTTATCTGAAATACCTATATAGTCTGAGAACTTCATTATGTAGGCTGTTATAGACTTTCTTTCCTAGCAAAAATCATAAGATCTATGAAATTTAAATTTTTCTATTTTCAGAAGAAAGCATGTGTGGCCTCCTGCTTTAAAATTTTCCCATTTAAAATTCTAAATCGTTAGCCTAAATATACCCTCCTCCTTTGACAGCATGGCCTCAAGGTTAAATAATGTTAAATTAATAAATTCTCTGAACAGTGGTCAGCTCTGAGTAAGCATTTTCTGATTTGGAATTTAACAACTATTATTTGCTTTAATATTCAACTATAGCATACTAAACTCAAATAACATTTTTATTGCTATTGTACCACTCAATGTCAATTTAGCACAGCTCATAAAAAACTCAATAGAAGTGATGAGAATAGATATTTAACCACTGACCTTCACCAATGGAATCTACCTAAGCAGTTCTTTTCAGCTTGGGGAAAACACAGCCTGATTCATTTCAAGTTAGGGTGTTCTTTCTTTTTTATAAGCCCTGTCACTGTCGCTGTCACCATCCTGTACCCCCTTGAATAGTTTACCTACTATCTCTGGTTTGTTTTCTCAATGGTAAAATTTGTAATGAAAAGAATGATATTGCATTAATTTATTCAACCACATTTATTGAGTGCCTACTATGTGCTAGAAAATGTTCTAGTTCTTGGGAATACATTGGAGAAGAAATATTCTTCCCTCATGGAGCTTTAAGAAAGCTGTTGGTAGAAACAGACCACAGGTCAACATATAAGTAAAATATATTGTTCATTGGGTAGTGAAAGTGCTGTGGAGGCAAGCAGGATTAGATAATAAGAATAAGGAGAATTGAAGCAGTGAGATTAGCCATCACATAGGATAATTAGGAAAGGCTTCACAGACAAGATGATATTTGAACAGAGATTCAATGGAAGTTAGAAAGTGAATCTTGAGTGTATCTGGGGAAGGGGACACTCTCTGCAAAAAGAACAGCAAGTTCAAGTGTCCTGAGGTAAGACTTTGCTTAGTATTTTTGATGGACAGAACAGAATTAAGCAGAATAAAAATTGTAGGAGGTAAGATCACAGAAATACTGGGGATGGGAACAGATTATGAGGACCATCGAGTCCATGGTCATTAAGGACTTTTGCTCTGAGTAAAAGGAGAAGCCACTGGGGGTTTTTGAATATAGAATTGACATGATCAGATTTTTGTTTTAAAAGGATCAATTTGGTTTGGGGTTGAAAATGAACTAATAGTGAGGGCAAGGGTCGAAGTAGGAAGACATCTTAGAAGATTATTGTCACAAAGTGTGAGATGATTTGCACCTGGGATGTATTGGTGTCATTGAGAAATAGATTTAGGAACTAAATATTTTGATGTTAGGATAAACAGAATTTGTTTGTAAATTGAATATGGGCTATGAGCTTGGAGTTAAGAATGACTCCAAGATTTTTGGCCTGAGTAGATAGAAAAATAGAATTGACATTTATTTAGATGTAGACAAATGTGGGAAGAGAAAGACAGTTTTGGAGGGAGATGTATTTCAGGAGCTTGGTCTCAAGGAATGTTAATTTTGAGACGTCATTTAAACATACAGTTAGAGATGCCATGTATGCAATTGAGCATACAAGTCAGGATTTGTTGGATTTTGGGGTAAACTATATATTTTGGTGTATTATTATCATAGAATTGGTATTTAAAGCCACGGACCTTGATATGATGACTTAGATGATGGGTGAGGGTAAATAAGAGACGTTATTTACTACTTGATTAAACAATTTGGAGCCAATTTCTGTCTTAACTGATAAGTTCCTTTTCTGTCATTAGTACTTTTCTATATTCCAAATGATCTTAAACTGAGGATACAGTACCCTATGAATTGAGTTCAAATATTCAGACAGAGGAAATAGCTGATTAAGAAAACACAATATTTATCTAATATGTAATCTTACTAGGAACAGAATGATTGGGAGGAAGGAAGCCCAAGTGTTCTTTGTATTCCACAAATGGTGTAGCTGGCTTGAATCTACTCTCATTGAGTGGTTTAATATCATTATGGACACCAAAATATTTTTAGGACTTTAGGAACCCCAACAGCAATGATAAAGCAGACGAGCAAACTTATATAGTAGAAATAGCAAAGAGTATGGAATTAGAGGAAACCAGTTTGTGTCTTGGTCAACTTATTAGCTGTGTTACTTTAGACTAGTCATTGAGGTTTCCTGGGTTGGGGATCAATGTGTACATTAAAATGTATACAGTAATTTTTGTCTTGAGCACCTCGGAGAACCATTTTTGAGAATCAAATAGAACAACATCTGTGACAGAGTTTTGTGAATTATTAGAGCCCTTAATAGATGTGAGATTTCTAGATTGATTTTAAGATCAGTAAAGTTTGGTAATCTTGGTATGAAGCAGATGGGCATTAGGAAATAAAAAAGTTGAAGCTCCTGAATACTAGCAAATCACGAGTTGAGACATGGGAGCAACCTAAATGTCCACTGATAGAGAATGGATAAAGAAGATGTGGTATATTTGCACAATGGAATATTACTCAGCCATAAAAAAGAATGAAATAATGCCATTTGCAGCAACATGGTTGGACCTAGAGATTAGCAAGCTAAGTGAAGTAAGCCGGACTGAGAAAGAAAAATACCACATGATATCACTTACATGTGGAATGTAAAAAAAATGATACAAATAAACTTATATACTAAATAGCAATAGATACACACATAGAAAACAAACTTATGGTTACCAAAAGGGAAAGGAGGGGAGAGGAATAAATTAGGAATTTGTGATTAACATATACACATTACTATATATAAAATAGATAACCAACAAGGACCTACTATATAGTACAGGGAACTATACTCAATATTTTGTAATAACCTGTAAGGGAAAAGAATCTGAAAAAAAAATAGATATATATGTGTCTATAACTGAATCACTTTGCTGTACACCTGAAACTCACACAACATTGTAAATCAGCTATACTTCAATTAAAAAAAGATCACTGATCGCAGATCAATATAACAAATATAACAATAATGAAAAAAGTTAAATATTAGGAGAGTTAACAAAATGTGACACAGAGACATGAAGTAAGCAAACACTATTGGAAAAATTGTACCTATAGACTTGTTTGGCACAGAATAACAGCAAACCATCAATTTGTAAAAAAAAAAAGTATCTACAAAGCACAATAAAATGAAGTATACTTGTATAGGCCTTTCAAATCAAGTGAGTAGAAGAGATAAAGAGAACAGTTAAGAATTTCTGATACAAATTTAGATTTGAGAATGTGGAGAAAAGAAACAGTGTGAGCAAGGCATTACTATTTGTAAATTTTTTGATGTTAGAATAAACAACATTGTTAGTGGTATGACTTTAATCTATATTTCTTTAGTGATTGATAGTAAACGTTAGCTTATTTTAAAAATTTAAAAACCACATTAGTAAAATAAGATTTGAAATTGTTTTAGTCAAAAGTTATTTTTTAAAGCCTTTTTTAATTGTATTTATTGGAAATAAAACCAGTTTAAAATTACCATTATAGTTTATGATTTTAATGATCCAACACATAAATGTAGTTGGTTAAATACTGCGTCACTTTTCTACTGGAATAATCAAAATCACTTATGCTATTAGTTCTATGTTTGGCAACTGTATTGAAGTGTTGATGTAAAATGCTAGGAAATCAGGTTCTGAAGCCCTATTTGTATAGCTCTTAGAACTCATTCAGCAGTAACAACATAACTTGTTTTTGATTGTGTTTTACTGTGATTACAGGTGGAGAGATCTTTTTGTATACTAATTTTGCTTGTGTTTCAGGGATAGAATTCTAAGATCTTCCTGTTGGTAAGTATAGACTACATATCTGAATGATTTGCTTTGTGGTTTCCCTCTGAAGATGGTTTTGGTGTTAATCCCCAGGCAAAGGATTTCATCATTATATCCATGATGTAAGCCTTTGTTATTGCAGTGTATCAAGACAATAATACAGAGATGTGATATATATATATAAGGATATCAGAAAACTAAACAGAGAGTTCATCAGAGAATGAACTGACAGTGAAAAAGGAATCTCTGGTCGAGACAGAAAAAGTGATGAAGCAGCGATGACCAGCAGGAGGATTGTGATTCTGCCCTGCCCTGCCCTCAGTTCCTAGAGAAGGTCACGTCACCTCCACTTTCTTGTAATTTAAGGGCATATTGTGAATTAGGCTAGAAAGTCACATGCTACTGCCTGTGACTATTCCTGTGAGGAATATATTTTACCCGCAAAAACGCCATGAAATTAATATAATTTGTGAAAGATTACATAGATTTCTACAGGTGTCTCTGAGAAGGCAAGGTGGAAAATAAGATTACTGATTGATTAATGTATATCCTTGGAAAAATCAATAGTCCAAGCTTGTTTTTTCAATCCCTTTGACTCCTGTTTCTGAAGACTTTCTCTCTAATATAATCTGCATTTTGAATATATTGTGGTATTGAGGGGGAGTCAGGGAGTGCTTAATTAGGAAGGAGATATGACTAGACATTTATCAAAACCCACACGCAGGATTTTTCAGCAGTAGTTTTATTAACAATGTAGGCCAGGCAATTCTTTGTTGAGGGGACTATGCATTGTAGGATGTTTAGCAACATCCCTGTCCTTTATTCACTGGCTACTAGTAGCCACTTTCCCAGCCCCAGCTAATTGTGACAACAAAATTATCCTAACCAAATTTGCCAAATGTACCCTTGGAGGCAAAATTTCCCCTGGGTGAAAACTACTGGATAAAATAATTAAGGCAGTTTGATTTTACTTGTCAGTGTTTGATTTAGGAATAATGAAACACATCTAAGTCATAATCAAGTTGCTACGAGATGCAAAATCAAGGAGGTAAAGAGGAATATAGTTTTGAGTCAAACAGAATCAGATTCAAATTATTATTCTGGGAATTTTATCAAGTTGCTTAATTTTACAGAGGCTCAGATTTCTCAGTTGTAAGTGGAAATAATAGTATCTATGTCAGAGAATTACTGTGGGGATTAGATAAAATGAATGTAAGCTCCTTAACAGATCACCTAGAATATAATAAGTATTCTACTGTTAAATACTAATAGATGTAACGATGAAAACATGACCAAAGTATGGGAATTCTAGTATGAAATACTAGAAATACTCTTAAAAATTTTGATGGGAAAATATAGACAGCATCAAAATAAAAATGTATTGAAATCTCATGAATAAATTTTATTCATATTATATTTCATATTAAATTGTCATATCAAATTCTAATAATTGTATTCATTAAAAAAATCTAATAATTTATTAGATTTTACAAGTAATATTGAATTTCTAACAAATTGAAATAATTAAATATAATGTTAATAGAAATATATCAGGGTAGGGCTGTTTAAAGACTTTTATTTTTAAAATATGAGATTCAGGAAATTGTGGGCAGAAATTTTTTATAGTATCATGAACTGGGATCAATAACATAAGAAATCAGCTTTATAAAGTTTTTCAATTCCACTAAAAATCAATGACAGTGTATTGCACAGGTGCACTCTTCAAATACAAGAGATATAGCAAGACTTAATGCCTTATAGTTGTACTTTATACCTTTGCATAAATGTGATTGTATTTTATACCTCTGAGTAGAAAAAAAAAAATCCATTGAAGGCCATAGATCCATTGGAAGGAAAAAAATCAGCTGAGGAAGATACTCATAGGGAAATAAATTAACACTTAACGTGTTAAATATTTGGCAGGTTCTGTACTTCTAGCTCCTCATATGTGTAAATAAAGGAAGACTTTAGTAATACAAATGAACAGTTCCTAGATCTTTACACTCTTCTATTTTTCAAGTTCAGAAAATAAAAGAATCTATTTTGTTAATATATTTATTCTTTCATCTAAAAGGTAGGAGTTTTAAAGAAAGGAAAGAGGGTTGAAATGATAAAGAATGGGAGCAACAACAATAAAACAGATGAAACTGACAGGAAGGAAAAGCAAAGACTCACAGAAAGCGTGAAAAGAAGGCAGATAGGAAAAACAATCAGTAAGATGTTTTTCCACTGATTTACACTGTCGTTTGTAGCCATTTGTAAATATTGCTGCTTGGGATTCATAAGATTTTGTTGTGCTTTCATAACTATATTTACAATTGAAACATCTATGTCTTGTCACTTGATTCAGCTGCTAGATAAAATTAAGTAGCATTTTATTCTGGCATAAATGGTGAATATAGCTATGTCTGGAATTCACTAATAGGTCTTTCCTCATTGGGACTTACATACACTCTTATTCCAGCAACACTTTCTTGCACACAAACTGTGGCAGAGACAGAGAAGTGGTTAGGAGTTGTTTGCCTACAAATTCTTTTTTTACATTTTCTTTGTTCTTTTCTTATGACATCTTTGTAAGTGTAAATGTTTGATTGTATAATCAAAACAGAAAGGCCTAGAAGCCTCATAGAAAAGCAGTGAAGATTGTTAAGTGTTCTGGTAGAACTTGGGTTATTAGTAGCTGTATAGGGAATGGTTACTAGGTAATGAAGTGCTTAACCTAAAATTGCCAGAACCATTTAAGAGTCACTAACTCACTTGGTAAATTTGAGATACTGAAGCTATCCTAATTTTCTTTCAGTGTCAGCTTAAAATTTTTATGAAAATAAATAATACACATTTAGTTAAATTTGGAGGCAACAGTTATATCAATGGACTCTACAGCTAAACAAATCCCCTAGACTTGCACTCATAACTGGCAATACTTAAACCAATTCTGGTTATTATTATTAGACAGAAAATGAAAATCAAAGTCTGAGTCCTTGGTTCAGAGGGCATCGTACTTTTGACTTTTTGGTAACTTGTTTTTCCAAATGTTATTCTTCTTTAAAAATGTACATAGGCTTGGATCTTTGGGAAATAATCTCATATTTTACATTGAAATATTTGTTTTACTTTTTGTTTTAATTTTTTTATTGAGGTATAGTTGATTTACAACATTATATTAGTTTCAAGTGTACAACATAGTGATTCCAAATTTTTATAGATTATACACTGTTTAAAGATATTATAAAACATTGGCTATATTCCCTGTGTTGTACAATAGATCCTTGTAGCTTATTTATTTTATCCATAATAGCTTGTAATTCTTAATCCCCTACCCCTAACTTTCCTCTCCCTCTTCCCTCTACCCACTGGTAACCACTAGTTTGTTCTCTGTATCTGTGAGTCTGTTTCTGTTTTGTTATATTCAATTATTTGTTTTACTTTTTAGATTCCAATATAAGTGATAACATACAATATTTGATTTATTTCACTAAGTATGGCACCCTCTAGGTTCATCCATGTTGTTGTAAATGGTATAATTCAATTCTTTTCTATGAATGAGTAATATTCCATTATATATATATGAGTAATATTCCATTATATGTATGTATGTATGTATATATATATATATATATGCCACATCTTCTTTATCCATTCATATGTTGATGGACACTTAGATAGCTTCTATATCTTGGCTATTGTAAATAATGCTGCTGTGAATATTGGGATGTATGCATCCTTTCAAATCAGTGTTTTGATTTTCTTGGGATATATATTCCAGAGTGGAATTGCTGGATTATATAATATTCTATTTTTAGTTTTTTGAGGAACCTCTCCATACTGTTTTAAATAGTGGCTGTACTAATTTACATTCCCACCAACAGTGTACAAGGGTTATCTTTTCTTCACATCCTCACCATCATTTGAATTTGCTGTCTTTTTGGTGATAGTCATTCGGACAGGTGTGAGGTGATATCTCATTGTGATTTTGACTTGCATTTCTCTGATGATTAGCAATGTTGAGCATCTTTTTTATTGCTTGTTGGTAATCTGTATGTTTTCTTTGGAAAACTGTCTATTCAGATACCCTGACCAGTTTTTATTTGGGTTGTTTGTTTATTTGTTTATTTTATTTTAGTTGTATGAGTTCTTTGTGTATTTTGGATATTAACCCTTTATGAGATCTTTTTGGATATCATTTGCAAATAACTTCTCCAATTCAGTAGGTGGCCTTTACATATCATTGACTGTTTCCTTCACTGTGCAAAAGGATTTTAGTTTGAGGTATCCAACTTGTTGCTCTAGTTTTCCATGCCTGAGGAGACATATCCAAAAAATTATTACTAACATCGATGTCAAAGAGTTTACTACCTATCTTCTCTTCTAGGAGTTTTATGGTTTCTAGTCTTACACATATGTTCTTGATCCATTTTGAGTTTATTTTTTATATGGTGTGAGAAAATATTCTAATTACATTATTTTAATTATAGCTCTCCAGTTTTCCCAGCCTCAGTTATTGAAGAGACAAGCTTTTCCACATTTTATATTCTTGCCTCTTTTGTCATAGATTAATTCACCATAAGTGTGAAGATTTACTTCTGGGCTCTCTATTCTGTTCCATTGGCCTATGTATCTGGTTTTTTTGCCAGTATCATACTGTTTTCATGACTGTAGCTTTGTATTATAGTCTGAAGTCAGGGAGTGTGATACCTCCACTTCTGTTCTTCTTTCCCAAGATTGCTTTGGCTATTCTGGGTGTTTTGTGTTTCCATACAAATTTCAAGTTATTTATTCTAGTTCTGTGAAAAATGCCATTGGTGTTTTGAAAGGGATTGCATTGAATCTGTAGATTGCCAAGGGTACTATGGTCATTTCAACAATATTAATTTTTGAAGTTAGATTTATTCTTTTTGATTGGATGGTAAATGGGATTGATTTCTTAATTTATCTTACTGATAGTTTTTTGTTAGTGTATAGAAATGCAACAGATTTCTGTATATTAATTTTGTATTCTACAACTTTATCAAATTCATAAATGAGCTTTAGTAGATTTTTGGTGGTGTCATTAAGATTTTTTATGTATAGTGTCATGTCATCTGCAAACAGTGAGTTTTCCTTCTTCCTTTCCAATTTGGATTCCTTTTATTTCTTTTTTTGTTGATTGCTGTGGCTAAGACTCCTAATGCTATGTTGAATGAAATTGACAAAAGTGGACATCCTTATCTTGTTTCTTATCTTAGAGAAAATGCTTTCAGCTTTTCACCAGTGAGTGTGATATTATCTGTGGGCTTATATGACCTTTATTATTTTGAGGTGTGTTCCCTCTACACCCACTTTGTTGACAGTTTATATCATAAATTGATGTTGAATTTTGTAAAAGTTTTTTATGCATCTATTGAGATGATCATATGATTTTTATTCTTCAGTTTGTTAATGTGGTGTATCATATTGATTGATTTATGGATATTGAACCTTCCTTGCATCTCTGGGATAAACTCCACTTGGTCATGGTTTATGATCCTTTTAGTGTACTGTTGAATTCGATTTGCTAATTTTTTTTGAGGATTTTTGCATCTATGCTCTGAAGTGATATCAGCCAGTTATTTATTTATTTATTATTTTTATTGTTTTATTTTGTGATTACTTTGTCTGGTTTTGGTATCAGGGTGATTCTGGCATGACAGAATGATTTCAGAAGTGTCCTTTCCTCTGCAATTTTTTGGAATAATTTGAGAAGGATAGGTGTTAACTCTTCTCTAAATTTGTTATAGTTCACCTGTGAAGCCATCTGGTCTCAGACTTTTGTTTGTTGGTAGTTTTTAATTACATTACTGCTTCAATTTCATTACTGGTAATTGATCCATTTATATTTTCTATTTCTTCCTAGTCTTCCTAGTCCAATCTTGGAAATTATACATTTCTAGGAATTAGTTCTGTTAGGTGTAACGTTAGATTGTTTATTTGAGATTTTTCTTGTTTCCTGAGGTAGGCTTGTATCACTATAATCTACCCTCTTAGAACTGTTTTTGCTGAATCCCATAGATTTTGGATCATTGTGTTTTCATTTTCATTTGTCTCCAGGTATTTTTTATTTCTTCTTTGATTTCTTCAGTGATCCACTAGTTATTTAGTAGCATATTGTTCATCTTCCACATGTTTGTAGTTTTTACGGTTTTTTTTTTTTCTTGTAGTTGATTTTTAGTCTCATAGTATTGTGGTTGGAAAAGATGCTTGATATGATTTCACTTTTCTTAAATTTACTGAGACTTGTTTTGTGGTCTAGTCTGTGATCTATCCTGGAGAATGTTCCGTGTGCCCTTGAAAAGAATGGTGTATTCTGCTGCTTTTAGATGGAATGTTCTATATATGTATCTATTAAGTCCATTTGGTATAATGTGTCATTTCAGACCAGTGTTTTCTTATTAATTTTCTGTCTCGATTATCTGTTCACTAATATAAATGGAGTGTTAAATTTCCCTACTATTGTGTTACTGTCAGTTTATTTCTTTGTGTCTGTTAATATTTGCTATATATTTAGGTGCTCCTATATTGGGAGTATATATATTTACAATTGTTATATCTTCTTCTTGGGTTAACCCCTTGATCATTATGTAATGTCCTAGTACTGGTGCCAACAGGCTGGTGGGTGGGACAAGGTCCCATTGTTAATAAGCTAGAAGGGACATTCCAAAATGGCACTTGCCAGTACCTGTCTCCACATGGTAGAAGGAGCTCCCAAAATGGCTGCCATAAGTGTCTATGTTCCCAGGGTGAGCTCTAGTTGCTTCCTGCCTCTGGAAGATTCTCTAAGATCAGCAGCTGTGCCTGACCTAGGTTCCTTTCAAATTACTGCTTCTGCCTTGGGTCTTGGAGCTTATGAGATTTTGTGTGTGCACTTTAAGGGTGGAGTCTCTATTTCCCACAGCACTCTGGCTCTTCTGAAAGTTAAGACCCACTGGCCTTTAAAGCCAAACATTCTGGGAGCTCGTCTTCCCTAGGCAGGACCTCCAGGCTGCTGAGCTTGATGTGGGGCTCTGACCTGTTGGTCCTTGGGGATAACCTCTGCAGTTGTAATTATCCTCCCATTTGTGGGTCTCCCACCTGGGGATATGGGTCTTGAGTATACAGCAACTCTGCCCCTCCTACCTGTATCCTTGTGGTTCATTCTTTATATCTTCAGTTGTGGAAGACCTTTTCTGCTAGATTCTGGTCTTTCTCATCAATAGTTGCTTTGTAAATAATCGTAATTTTGGTATGCCCGTGAGAGGAGGTGGGTTTAAGGTCTTCCTACTTTGCTATCTTGGCCAAGCTCTCTACGTGAAATACTATATTTTAAAAAGAAAGATTAGTAAAACCAATGTATGGATAAAAATACCTCAGTTTTACAACCATTTTAGGTCATAATTAGGGTCCATTATTTTTAAAAAGAATAAGAGATACTTCAATGACTATAGTTTATTTATGGTTTAATGGCATCCATTATTATATAGAGATATATAGAAACATAATCCAGAGTGAGTTTTGCAGTTCTTCTATGTTACATAATTTTGTCAGCTAAAGGTGCAATTTCTATTCATTTCTACTCTTTTATTAAACTGGTGAGAGTTTCTAGAGATGTTTTATCTCTAACAGATGCTAGAAAATTGTTCACATGGAAACATAATACTGCTTATATTAATATCCTACAATTCATTAACATTTGCTTCAGGTAAATTTCACTGACTGAAACTAGTGAAGGATATATGATTTACATGCATGTCTTGATTTTTTTTGAAAGACAGATGTTTACATTCCTCTTCAGACAGGACTAAAATGTTGGTTCAGCAGAAGCAAAATGAGTGGTTTTTCTAGAGGAATAGAGTGAGCAGCAGAAGAAGAAATAGGAGAAAGAAAAACAAAGAAGGCAGGAAGTAAGTGGAAGAAAATAAAAAAATTGACAATGGGGAAGAAGGGGTGAGTAAAGAAGAAAAGGAAAGAGAGAAAATTTAGAAAGGGAAGAGAGAGAAAAGGGAAAGGAGGAGTGAGAAAGGAAAGAAGAAAGAGAAAATGATAACAGTAGAAGAAAAGGAAAGGGAAAACCATGAGGAAGAAGAAGGCAAGGCCACTGAAGCAGATATAGTTTGGTTGGTTGAGGGTTGTAAGTTGGAGAATTATGTTTTTAGACTGCCTTGAATCATCACTCTGGAATCTTGATCAAATTAATTTTCTCTTTAACTAGGAAAGTAGATGCATGGGAAGAAAAGCAAGGGATAGCTTTTCAAGCCAACAATCCCAAGATTGCCAGCCAGTTCCCTTTGTGTTTGTGAATTACTTCTATATTGAACTAAATGTATATAATATATTCATTCCTGGTGAATATGCATTCATTACTCCTCACTGTCTTTTACTTTACTAGATTTTTTTCAAATTTTCTTAGCTAGAAGGAGAAAAAATTTACTATCTCAGACATCGATTTCATACACAATAGACTGCTGGTTAGGTGTGGGAGATTCTATCCAGATATTGGAAATAGTGTCACCCAGTAAAGAGAACTTTGGAAGGCTAGAGAAAGCTTCAAATACAAACACACGAGCTGTTCCTATATGGTCTGCCTGGGTATTCAAATATCAAGCCACTCCCTTACTCTTCTCTTAATTCAGCTTATTGAAGTTTTGATTGTATTTAATGATATTATAGGCATAGATATAAGGATGCACAAAACATAACCCACCATCTCTCCCCACCATGAATTATCCCATACTAAGTATACATGAAACAACAGAATGGAGATAAATTAAGTAGTCTTTTATTAATATCTGAGTTAGTATTCCAATGTAAAGCAGATTGAGTTGAAGAGATAAAAATGGAGGCCTAAGCTGAGCCTGCTAATTCCTCTTGTATCTAAAATTTGGAATTTGTACACTCTCTGGTCAGCAGCATGAGGAAGAAAGTGGAAAACCAGGTGGGTTGTAGTGGGGAAATTTGGATAAAGGAGCCCTGGAATATTTCATACACTCAGGCACAAGGAACAGTGGAAGAATGATAGGCCCTCAGAGTCCAAAAGAGAGCACAGGCCCGATATACTTATTCAGATGCCTAAAGTAGAATAAAATAAACATTTATAAGAACAGAAGATAGGTTTCTGCTTCTAAGGCATAAGAACTTCATCCACTAGTAATAATTGCTCAATGAAGCATTAATAAAACAGCTAGGACCTAGAAATGGGGTAGTCAGCACCTAGCTTAGCATGGAGAAATATAGCTAGTAATTCCCCCATTCCTACATTCCAGTGAAGTTGGGACTTCTAAGATAGTTCTTTCTGGTATAACTTATGTATAGAGGAATACACTAGTATCGAGTTGGAATCCATCTGAGGTGAAACTTTGAAGTGGCTCTGGCCACTGACTTTTGGTTATTGTGACCCAAAGACATCAAATTGAACTGATTTTTTTTTGAAAATTTACTAGTCTATTGGTAGGCTAAATAGAAATTTGCTATTCCAGGGTGGTAAGGATTTTTTCCAAGTTATTATAACTAATTGCTACTATTTCTAGAATATTATGTGACACAGAGTCATAGTAAACACTTAATATAATCCTCATAAGTAATGAGAAAATATAAGACATATAAGAGACTTGGAGACCAGCCCCTTTGTTCATTACTAAGAACACTATAACAACACTTAAATATAACAGCAGTTTTTTGTTTTTTTTTTAGTTTTTTGTTTTTAAGATTTATTTATTTTTTTATGCATTCAAGCAGATCTGTGTCACCTCAAGTTTTTCAGAGACCTGCCCAGGGGATTTTAATTATACATGAGAAACTACTTCAAAGGGTGGAGGTATTCTGACCCATTTCATCATCTCTCTGAGGGCAGCCATTATTTCAATTATGATATCCAAACAAATTCCATTACCTCATGTGAGAGATTATAATGGGCAAGCCCCTCTCTGTTTTTTAATAGCAACAATAGATGGCAAGCTGTTCAACAATTTTTGAACAATGATTTAAAAAAATGTTTTTCTAGCTATACATGTTATATTCATTACAGTAATATGGATTTTATTTTTCTGAGAAAGATTACCACAGATTTTAGGGGAACTTACCACAGAATAACATAAATAGTCATAATTTCCCCAAGAGAAGGAAATATCATTAAATGTATGTGTATATACAGAAGGTTTCAGGCCCGTAAAGGAAAATTTGACCAGTCTTTCTCTGAATGTGAGGTTAAATAATTTGCAGAACACAGCAGTACAACTATTTATATCCAGGACTCTATTCCTAAAGTCAGTACTCTTGAATTCTTCAAGTGCTACTGTATTGCCACATATAAATTTTTACTAATTACATTTGTGCAGAATTTATGTATGCTTTGTCAGCATACATTGTTTATATTATAGCTAGGTTTATTTGCATTCATACCAAATTCTGAGGCTGTTCACACTCAAAATGCTACCTATGCATTATTTGGGGTTTATTTTGAAAATATATTTATTCTAAAGGGTAACATTAGGATCAGCATCTTTATTCTCTTCCATATCCCTGACTAAATCAACACAAATGAACACTTTAGAATTCAGGGAAATATATTTCAGAAATTATATTGAGTCTACTAATTTTTTTTCCTCAATTGTTAGGGAATTTTCTGTTTACATTTATGCACAAAACTCAAAATTCCATCTACCTGTGGGGTTTCCTCATATGTGTTTGTATTTGGAGCACAGGAGACTTTAAATATCTGCAAAATATGAGAAAATTCTGGCTTTTTCTTAAACTTAAGCTTCCAACCCAGTTAGAGAGGGAATATGACAGAAAGCAAAGAGTAACATGATTCCAAGTTTAAAAAAATTAAAAGACAAAAACAATTGTGGATTACCTCAGAGAAAAGGAAGAAAAACCAAAGATGAAAAGTTTAGGTCATTGAAAGAGAGAAAATAGCAGAAAAAAAACAATAAACAAAATATATTCTTAAATGAATATAAAGACAGAATGAGCGCATATATTTGCATATTTGCGTTTGAATCTGACTGTTTCCTCTGGAAAGAGTAACAAAGATTACATATGTTTTCCAAGACCACTGTTCTCCATTAAAACACTGGTGTGTAATGATCCAAAAATACTAATTTCTGTAATGTAATTTTTAAGACTTTATTATTTCAGGGCACTTTTAGTTTTTCAACAGAATTGAGAGGGGAATGCAGAGATGCATAGCCTCCTACATACCAACATCATTCACCAGAATGGTACATTTTTTATCAAGGATGAACCTACATTGACACGTCAAAATCCCCCAAAGTCCATAGTTTACCTTAGGATTCACTCTAGGATATTGTACAGTCTATGGATTTAGACAAATGTATAATGATATATATTCATTATTATAATATCATACAGAGTACTTCAACTGTCCTAAAAATCCTCTGTGCTCTGCCTATTCATCTCTCCTTGCCTACTCCTGGCAGCAATTGATCTTTTTACCATCTCAATTGTTGTGCCTTTTCCTAAGTGTCATATAGTTGGAATCATACAGTATGCAGCCTTTTCAGATTGGCTTCTTTCACTTAGTAATATGCATTTAGATTACTCTTCATGTATGTCTCTTCATGGATTGACAGCTCACTTCTTTTTAGTACTGAAAAATGTCTGGATGTACTGTAGTTTATTTATCCATTCATTTACTGATGGACACCTTGGTTGCTTCTAAGTTTTGGCAATTATGAATAAAGCTGCAATAAACAGCCTTGTGTAGATTTTTGAATGGACATTAAGTTTTTAACTCCTTTGGATGAATACTAAGGACTACAACTGCTGGATCATATGGTAAGAATATGTTTGGTTTTGTGAAAATCTGCCAAGATATCACCCAAAGTAACTGAACCATTTTGCACTCCCATCAGCAATAGATGTGTGTTCCTGTTGTTCCACATAGTTGCCAGCATTTGGTACTGCCAATGTACCAGATTTTGGCCACTCTAATAGGTATGAAGTACTATCTCATTATTTCTCTAATATGATTTTAATGTGTGCTTCATCTCAAGTTCTTCTGCAAAGTTCCTGCTAAAGTTGTATATAACCAGTTTCATTCAAACTATCTTTCCATTGGCCTTATGTTAATTATGCCTCCTTAATAAGGGGTTAAACTTAACAGATACAATTGAGAATATGAAAATAGAACAAGAAAATTCTGAATGTATACTATTATAAGCTAATCTTGGTCACAATGGAGCCTTGCAAAAATAGACACCCGATCTATGAAATTTAACCCAATTAATAATTAATAAAAAATGACTATAACATGATTGTGTGGTATGAAAAGAGATCACTTCCTGGACTTTCCATATTGTTATCAGGATTTAATGATTCATGGCCATGAGTGATAGTGTTGAAATGCTTAAGTAGTAAATGCTCTTTGCAATGTGGCTTTGCATCTCCTCCATCAAGGATGGAATTTTTTCTTTACCCACTTGGATCTGGCCTTCTTAGTGATTTTATTGAGTAAAAGAATGTGGCAGAATGGAAGGTGGGAGCTCAACCCTGAGACTAGACCTCAAGAGGCTGTGTGTGCTGTACTTTCTTGCTTGGACCCATGTAACCACCAAGTACAGATTAGCCTGCTGGAGGATGAGAAATCATGTGATACAAAACCAGTTGATCCCAGCTGAAGCTGTCTTAGATCAGTGAATTCCCAGTCAACCAAGCAGCTGACCATACACCCATGCGCAAGAATAGTCAAGATGAACCTGAAACAGACCAATAGAACTATCCAACTGACCTACAATCCTGTGATCTAAAGTTAAATAAATGAGTATTTTTTTATCATTGATTTTGGGGGGTGGTTTTTATGTAGCAATAGTAATCAATATAGCATGATAGAATGCTTAACTTATGATTCAAAGTTGGGGACAATTCTTTCCTCACTACCATCATGCAAAAGACAACAGCTGTATTCCATTGTACATTGAAGGTATTGGCGTAGATGAGATTTGTTGCTGGTGTACACTATCTCTAGAATACTCACCAGTTCAGCAAATGTTCCTCTTCACCCTGTGCTAGAGATACAACATTGAAATATTCAATACAAATACCTAACTTAGATAAGTGCTAAGAAGAAAAATAAAGCAGAATGGAGTAGGGAAGGATCAAGGACTGCAATTTTGGAGAAGGCCATTACATTAGAGAAGGCCTCATGAAGGAGGTGATGTTTGATAAACGCCCACAAGATGAGAGAGTAAAGCATTAGGATATCTGAGGGAAAGGCATCCCATATAGATGCAAGGTCTGTGTAAGGTCTAAGGTAGAAAGATATTTGGTGTGTTGACTCAACTGAGGGAAAGCCAATGAGGCTGGATCAGTGTGAATGATGGGGAGAGTAATATGGGATCAAATCAGAAAAATTGTTGAGAACAGATGATAAGCAAGTTTTTCAGGTCATTCTAAATCTTTAGCTTTTACTCTGTTAAATGAAGAGCCACTGGAGAATTTTTACCAGAGGAATGTCAAGAAATGGCTTTCATTTAAATAGCATCATCTTGGCTTCGGAGCTGAGTATACTTAAGAGAGGTGGGACCAGAAGCAGGAAGATGTCTGTATCAGTAATCCAAGTGAGAAATGATGGTGGACCAAGGGAGCAGCAGTAAAAAAAAATGACCAGAATATCATTATATTTTGCAGATAGTGCTGAAGGAGGTATTGATATAATAGATTCAATGTGGGGTACAAGGGAAGAAAGGATTTTGGCCTGAATAAGAACTTACTGGTATATTATTCTCAGATGACATGAACTTATAATATGAACAAACCAATGTCAAATCTCGAGTAGCTTTGATTTTGTCTACTCTAGGTAGAGCAGTTATTCTGTTTAATATGGCAGGTGGTTTTCAGAACATGTCTTTAAATGTAACTGAAAGGTAAAGGATTTATAAAGGGGGAAGATGAATCTCCATCTTTCCCCCTCCCTCATTCAGTCCGATCATTTGAGCTACTTTACATTTGTAGCCTGCATATAATGTACTGATTAAATCACATTATGGGTAGCTGGGTGAATATATTATTAAACAAATTACACTTTTCCAGAACCATGACTGTGCATCTGTAGCAAATGGTTGAATATTTTAATAAGGAGAGTGTAATTATATTGCGGTTATTGCTTTTTGCCGGATTATTGGCCATATTTTGGAGGTGAATATCTTCTAATGAAGATATTTATTGAAAAGGAAGGGTTTTCAAATTATAGTATGTACTCATAAGTCACTGAAAATATCCCTGCTTAAGAAATAAGGGAGCACAGGGGTGGAGCTTTTAAAGATATTATTGAACTTAAAAGCAATAAATCACCAACTGGTCTTGTTTTTTTGTTTGTTTGTTTGTTTTTTCAGGAATCACTTTTTGATGCTATCTATCTGTGTCTATCTATCTACCTACCTACCTACCAATCTACTTATTTTGCATTGAAAGCAAAACAATGCAAAGCAAATAAAACAAAAATTCTCTGTCTTACTGTTAGATGGAAAGAAAATGCTCCAGCAAGTGGAAGATTCACTTGGAATTATCTAACATTTGCTTTTCAATCAGTTGTATGAACTCAGTACTGATCCAAGAGGAGGGCTCCGGATGGGACTTCTAATTAAGAAAAATTCAAAGGGACTTTTTTTCTGATAACTGAAAAAATAATTTGACCACCCAAAATCTATGGCCTCACTATAACTTATAATGAGTATAAAACAAGTGTGTCAGTATCAAAGAGATTAAGTTGTGTTTCAAAGACAATTTGAAGATAAAAATAAGGAATTGCATACTGGCAAGATGCTTGGGGTTTGCCTGTGTCTACATGCCTATGTTTAATGACAGTTCTTCAGTAATTCACTCAACCAAATTTGAGAAAATTGCAGTTATAACAAGGAATTATGTTTTCTGGTTTATAGGGAAAAAGGTAGAAAGTCACACATTAGATCTGCATCTGAATAACTGGTCAACGATACTGTCAAGTGAAAAAATATTGACGACATTGACAGTTTTGTTATTCAATTACCAAAATACTTTAATTAAAACTAGAATAATTAAACTAGTTTGCTCAACTTCCTTTCTCTGAGAGTGTGAAACAAGTTTTGATATCTTAGGATGGATATAGAGCAGTGACTGGTTCTCTACGAGGACTGCACTTCACAATTCACTGAGTTGATCTCAAACTATATCCATGTTCGGGTCCCATTCCAGAATAAGTAAATGGAATCTATAAGTGATTCTATATGGGCAAGGACATTAATAACGTTAAAGTTCCACAAGGTGATTCCAATGTGCAACTATGGTTGAGTAATAATGGTGTAGTACATCAGGAAATTTCTGTTCAGAATAGTCCCATGTATTCCAACAGTTGGAAAAACACTCAGCCTGAGAGGTTTCTCTTTTAAAATTTACAGGGGAAGTTTGAATCTCAGTCATGATGACATAATTGTAGATTTCTTTAATTAGAAAAGCTTTCCTTTAACATGTGGCAGAGTTCAACAGACTTAAGAAAAGTTCATCTTGACTGGAGTTAGATTTGGGAGATGTGATGGTTAATTTCATGGGTCAACTTGACTGGACCACAGGGTGTCCAGATATTTGGTCAAACATTATTCTGGGTGTTTCTGCAAGGATGTTTCTGGATGACATAGCATTTATATCAGTAGACTGAGTAAAGTAGATTGCCCTCCCTAACGTGGGTGGGCCTCATCCAATCTGTTAAAGGACTGAGTAGAACAGAAAGTCTGACTCTTTCCTGACTAGGAGAAAATTCCTCCTGCCTGACAGCTTTCAGTCTGGGACAGAATTTTTCCTGCCTTGGGACTTTAACTGAAACATCAGCTTTCCCTGGTCTCAAGTCTGCTGATCTTCAAACTGAAACTACTCTATTGACTCCTGGTTCTCAGTCCTTTGGACTCAGACTGGCACTGAACCAACAGCTTTTGTCCAGCTTGCTGACTCACCCTGAAGATCTTGGGACATGCTAGCCACCATAAATCTGTGAGCAAATTCTTCATAGCAAATGTCTTTATGTGTGTGTGTGTGTATGTGCACACGCACACATATGCATATATTATGACTATATTCAGAAATGGTAAGGGAAAAAGGAAGTAAAAAGCACCTATGGCCAGAACAAGGTCTATATAATACTTATACAGATATATAGATATAGCTATGCATACATCATATATGTCTATATCTATATACATGTATCTATCTCTATATCTATCTATGTATCCATTGAGAGATTGAAGATTATTTTTATTTCAATTTTCCCTCTCCAACTTCCCTACTAATATAAAATGCGTTAACAGTCATCAGCCTTATATCTCAGTATTTAAGTTACAGAATGTCAGGTATATCTAGATGTCAAGTTCACAAGGGATGAGCTGAGTCAGGTTCTTCTATTATCAACTTTATTTTATTGGGAACTACATTTCCCAGAATTTTCCTTACTCTATGAGTTCAAGTTAGAATTGACACATGTGGTTGTGTGAGGTTTGGCAGGTATAAACAAAACAGAACCTTTATGTTCTGAAGGTTGTTGGTTAGAGGCATTGAGATTCAAAGGAAAAGTTTCCAGAGGATTTCAGTTTTCCCTTGCTCCTGCCCTCTCCCCATCCAGCTCTCTTTTGTGAATTCCAGCCCTGCCTATCAACAGTGATGTAAGGCCCACTACCACACACTTTGCTGAAAACTCATATGTAGTAACCATGTAAAGCCAACAGCCTGACATAAACATCAATCTCCCTTCATAGTCTCACTGTAACAGCCAGATGCACTATTCTTCCAAATTTCCTTGTAAGCTCATACTAATTTGTGTCAGAGTTGGTTAATGATTTTTCTCCAATCCTTCAAGAATTTCTTTCATATATTTATTTCCCTAGTTCCTCCTTTAATTGTTTGATTTCTAATTTCTATGATAAACTTCTTATTCCATAATATTCATGTTAGTACTGATTGAATCCTAATTTATACATGGAGAGAATAGACTTAAAGTCCAAAATCTGAAGAAGTGAAGACTAAGAACATTAAAAAAAAGAAAAGAATCTTGAACTTAAGAAAAAACACTGTAGAATTAATCAAACAAACATGAATGAAAATCTTCAACTAACTTTAATTAAAGTATAAAAAGATAACACAGAAAATATGGGTAAAGCTGAGTATATGAGCTTGGAAATGTTTCGAAATGGGCTTTACATTTCATTCCATCTAGTTCAAATGTGGTTTTCAGACTTAATGAATATAGTTTCCAGGAAAAGTTTTCAATTATCATTTAACAAGTCAAAGGACACAAACAATTCTGAAAGAATTTGTTCCATTTCTTCTTCAATCTCTGTTTAATCTTGAATATATTGCTTTAAAAATATTACTGTTGAACTCTTGATAATATGTGAAACAAATTGGGGTATTAAATGTGTTGTCAAGGGAATATATGAACTGATCCATTAAATGTTTTAATATGTATATATAACTATTAAGATCTTCAAGAACATTGGATCAACCTTTTGTTATTAACACTGAGACCTTTTGTTAGATGTGGCTCAATGTTTTTGACTAAGCTGAGCAGCACAAACTTTTTTTTTTTTTCCCCACTTCTTACTGTTTGGTCCAGAGTTCTCCTGTCAGTTTTCAAGTTTTATCATGGGCTGTCCACTTGGTAGTATAAAGAAGAGTTCTCCAACATCATGAAAAGCAGAAAGATATTATTACAATAGAAAGATTTCCAAGAGTTCGAAGATCAATAAGACACAATTACCTTCTTTTTTAGGAACTCAGATTATGCCAGGGAGGACATACAAAGATGAGTAACTGAAACAAATGCTCTAAAATACCTAGATGAAACTTCACATATAATTTTTATAATTTTATAATGACTCTAGGATTAGAAAAAATAAAAATAAAAAACATCAACAGCTACTTAGCTCAACAGCTCTTTTGTGGTCTATATGAACCAAATTTGCAGTGTGGCTGAATTTTTTGTTTCTTTCCAGATATTCTCAAGTCTCAGCTAAAGAACTCAGAAATAGTCTCCAAGTCTCATGGTGATTACTATTCTTTAAAGTATACTTGCCTTTCTGCTTCTTTTACCTTACTGGACAATAAGAGTTAAGCTGATATGAGGAAACTTTTCATTTCAACTTGAGCCTGTCTGTATTAATTATGTATTGAAAATTTTGTTCAACATCAGGGAGCTGCTTCAATAATTAAGTAATCGTTTAACAGCAGTGAACTACACTAGAGAAAAGCAACTGAGACTTTTCAAAGCACCAAGTAGTAAATAGGATTTTTTTTTTAACATCTTTATTGGAGTATAATTGCTTTACAATGGTGTGTTAGTTTCTGCTGTATAAAGTAAATAGGATTTTAATTGTTACTGTTTATTGTAAGGGAAAATAACATGTTTAATGGAAATTGTATTCACCATATTGAAGCATAAATGCACAGAATGGCTTTTTCAGTTATCAGCTGTCTTAGTTTTTAGTTCTGCTTTGGAATACAACCAGTCCCAGAAGAAGAATATCACTTTGCATACTAAGTTATCATGAGCATTGTCCCTAAAATATTTTTTATTCATATTCAAAGCACACATTATAATATGCCTTCTGCATTTGAATGTCTCCTAACAACACACTAGTATGCAGTATAGATTTTTAATAAAGAATGCCAAAATGGCCTTATCAAAGAAAATTTGCATCCAGAGATATCTGTGTAAAAGTAGTTTTCTTTGTTAAGCTCCAATGAACCCATTTAAGAGATTCAAGTTGAAGGCAAAAGTACTTTGTTTAAATTTAAGTATAGTTGATTTACAAGGTTGTGTTAGTTTCTGGTATACAGCAAAGTGAGTCAGTTATACATATATACACATATTTTTTTCCATTATGGTTTATTACAGGATATTGAATATAGTTCCCTGTGCTATACAGTAGGACCTTTTACTTTATCCATCCTATATATAATAGTTTATATATGCTAATCCCAAACTCCTAGTCCTTCCCTTCCCCACACCCCTCCCCTTGGCAACCACAAGTCTGTTCTCTATGTCTGTGAGTCTGTTTCTGTTTTGTAGATAGGTTCATTTGTGCCATATCTTAGATTCCACATATAAGTGATATCATATAGTATTTGTCTTTATCTTTCTTACCTAACTTAGTATGATAATCTCTAGTTGCATCCATGTTGCTGCAAACGGTATTTCATTTTCTTTTATGGCTGAGTAGTATTCCATTGTTTATATGTATCCCATATTCTGTTTTGTTTTTTTTTTTAACATCTTTATTGGAGTATAATTGCTTTACAATGGTGTGTTAGTTTCTGCTGTATAAAGTAAATAGGATTTTAATTGTTACTGTTTATTGTAAGGGAAAATAACATGTTTAATGGAAATTGTATTCACCATATTGAAGCATAAATGCACAGAATGGCTTTTTCAGTTATCAGCTGTCTTAGTTTTTAGTTCTGCTTTGGAATACAACCAGTCCCAGAAGAAGAATATCACTTTGCATACTAAGTTATCATGAGCATTGTCCCTAAAATATTTTTTATTCATATTCAAAGCACACATTATAATATGCCTTCTGCATTTGAATGTCTCCTAACAACACACTAGTATGCAGTATAGATTTTTAATAAAGAATGCCAAAATGGCCTTATCAAAGAAAATTTGCATCCAGAGATATCTGTGTAAAAGTAGTTTTCTTTGTTAAGCTCCAATGAACCCATTTAAGAGATTCAAGTTGAAGGCAAAAGTACTTTGTTTAAATTTAAGTATAGTTGATTTACAAGGTTGTGTTAGTTTCTGGTATACAGCAAAGTGAGTCAGTTATACATATATACACATATTTTTTTCCATTATGGTTTATTACAGGATATTGAATATAGTTCCCTGTGCTATACAGTAGGACCTTTTACTTTATCCATCCTATATATAATAGTTTATATATGCTAATCCCAAACTCCTAGTCCTTCCCTTCCCCACACCCCTCCCCTTGGCAACCACAAGTCTGTTCTCTATGTCTGTGAGTCTGTTTCTGTTTTGTAGATAGGTTCATTTGTGCCATATCTTAGATTCCACATATAAGTGATATCATATAGTATTTGTCTTTATCTTTCTTACCTAACTTAGTATGATAATCTCTAGTTGCATCCATGTTGCTGCAAACGGTATTTCATTTTCTTTTATGGCTGAGTAGTATTCCATTGTTTATATGTATCCCATATTCTGTTTTGTTTTTTTTTTTAACATCTTTATTGGAGTATAATTGCTTTACAATGTTGTGTTAGTTTCTGCTGTATAACAAAGTGAACCAGCTATACGTATACACATATCCCCATACTCTGGCATCTCCCTCCCACCCTCCCTATCCCACCCCTCTAGGTGGTCACAAAGCACTAGGCTGATGTCCCTGTGCTATGCGGCTGCTTCCCACTAGCTATCTGTTTTACATTTGGTAGTGTATATATGTCCATGCCACTCTCTCACTTTGTTCCAGCTTACCCTTCCCCCTCCCCTTGTCCTCAAGTCCATTGTCTACATCTGTGTCTTTATTCCTGTCCTGCCCCTAGGTTCATTAGACTTTTTTTTTTTTTTTTAGATTCCATATATATGTGTTAGCATACGGAATTTGTTTTCCTCTTTCTGACTTACTTCACTCTGTACGACAGACTCTAGTTCCATCCACCTCACTACAAATAACTCAATTTCGTTTCTTTTTATGGCTGAGTAATATTCCATTGTATATATGTGCCACATCTTCTTTATCCATTCATCTGTCGATGGACACTTAGGTTGCTTTCATGTCCTAGCTATTGTAAACAGTGCTGCAATGAACATTGTGGTACATGACTTTTTTTGAATTATGGTTTTCTCAGGGTATAGGTCCAGTAGTGGGATTGCTGTGTCATATGATAGTTCTATTTTTAGTTTTATAAGGAACCTCCATACTGTTCTCCATAGTGGCTGTATCAATTTACATTCCCACCAACAGTGCAAGAGGGTTCCCTTTTCTCCACACCCTCTCCAGCATGTAGAGTTTTTGATAATGGCCGTTTTGACTGGTGTGAGGTGATACCTCATTGTAGTTTTGATTTGCATTTCTCTGATGATTAGTGATGTTGAGCATCCTTTCCTGTGTTTGGTGGCAATCTGTATATCTTCTTTGGAGAAATGTCTATTTAGGTCTTCTGCCCATTTTTGGATTAGGTGGTTGGTTTTATTAATTTTGAGCTGCATGGGCTGCTTGTATATTTTGGAGATTAATCCTTTGTCCATTGCTTCATTTGCAAATATTTTCTCCCATTCTGAGGGTTGTCTTTTTGTCTTGTTTATGGTTTCCTTTGCTGTGCAAAATCTTTTAAGTTTCATTAGGTCCCATTTGTTTAGTTTTGTTTCTATTTTCATTTCTCTAGGAGGTGGGTCAAAAAGGATCTTGCTGTGTTTTATGTCATAGAGTGTTTTGCCTATGTTTTCCTCTAAGAGTTTTATAGTGTCCAGTCTTATATTTAGGTCTTTAATCCATTTGGAGTTTATTTTTGTGTGTGGTGGTAGGGAGTGATCTAATTTCATTCTCTTACAAGTAACTGTTTAGTTTTCCCAGCACCACATGTTGAAGAGGCTGTCTTTTCTCCATTGTATATTCTTGCCTCCTTTATCAAAGATAAGGTGACCAAATGTGCGTAAGTTTATCTCTGGGTATTCTCTCCTGTTCCGTTGATCTCTATTTCTGCTTCTGTGCCAGTACCATACTGTCTTGATTACTGTAGCTTTGTAGTATAGTCTGAAGTCAGGGAGACTTATTCCTATAGCTCCACTTATCTTTCTCAATATTGCTTTGGCTATTTGGGATCTTTTGTGTTTCCATACAAATTGTGAAATTTTTTGTTCTAGTTCTTTGAAAAATGCCATTGGTAGTTTGATAGGGCTTGCATTGAATCTGTAGATTGCTTTGGGTAGTAGAGTCATTTTCACAATGTTGATTCTTCCAATCCAAGAACATGGTATATCTCTCCATCTGTTGTATCATCTTTAATTTCTTTCAACAGTGTCATAGTTATCTGCATACAGGACTTTTGTCTCCTTAACTAGGTTTATTCATAGGTATTTTATTCTTTTTGTTGCAATGGAAAATGAGAGCGTTTCCTTCATTTCTCTTTCAGACTTTTCATCATTATTGTACAGAAATGTAAGAGATTTCTGTGCATTAATTTTCTATCCTGATACTTTACTAAATTCATTGATTAGCTCTAGTAGTTTTCTGGTAGCATCTTCAGCATTCTCTATGTAGACTATCATGTCATCTGCAAACAGTGACAGTTTTACTTCTTCTTTTCTGATTTGGATTCCTTTTATTTCTTTTCGTCTCTGATTGTTGTGGCTAAAACTTCCAAAACTATGTTGAATAATAGTCGTGAGAATGGGCAATCTTGTGTTGTTCCTGATCTTATTGGAAAAGGTTTCAGGTTTTCACCATTGAGAACGATGTTGGTTGTGGGTTTGTCATATATGGTCTCTATTATGTTGAAGTAAATTCCCTCTATGCCTACTTTCTGGAGGGTTTTTATCATAAATGGGTGTTGAATTTTGTTGAAAGCCTTTTCTGCATCTATTGAGGTGATCATGTGGTTTTATGCTTCAGTTTGTTAATATGGTTTATCACATTGATTGATTTGCATATATTGAAGAATCCTTGCATTCGTGAGATTAACCCCACTTGATCATGGTGTATGATCCTTTTAATGTGCTGTTCGATTCAGTTTGCTAGTATTTTTGCATCTATATTCATCAGTGATATTGGTGTGTAGTTTTCTTTTTTGGTGATATCTTTGTTTGGTTTTGGTATCAGGGTGATGATGGCCTCGTAGAATGAGTTTGGGAGTGTTCCTCGTTCTGCTATATTTTGGAAGAGTTTAAGAAAGATAGGTATTAGCCCTTCTTTAAATGTTTGATAGAATTCACCTGTGAAGCCATCTGGTCCTGGGCTTTTGTTTTTTAGGAAGATTTTTAATCACAGTTTCAATTTCAGTGTTTGTCATTGGTCTGTTCATATTTTCTATTCCTTCCTGGTTCAATCTTGGAAGGTTGTGCTTTTTTAAGATTTGTCCATTTCTTCCAGCTTGTCCATTTTATTGGCATATAGTTACTTGTAGTAGTCTCTCATCATCACTTGTATTTCCGCAGTGTCAATTCTTACTTCTCCTTTTTCATTTCTAATTCTGTTGATTTGAGTCTTTTCCCTTTTTTTCTTGATGAGTCTGGCTAATGGTTTATCAATTTTGTTTATCTTCTCAAAGAACAAGCTTTTAGTTTTATTGATCTTTGCTCTCGTTTCCTTCATTTCTTTTTCATTTATTTCTGATCTGATTTTTATGATTTCTTTCCTTCTGCTAACTTTGGTTTTTTTTGTTCTTCTTTCTCTAATTGCTTTAGGTGTAAGGTTAGGTTGTTTATTTGAGATTTTGCTTGTTTCTTGAGGCAGGATTTTATTCCTGTAAACTTCCATCTTAGAACTACTTTTGCTGCATCCCATAGGTTTTGGGTCATTGTGGGTTTTTTTTTTTTAATTAATTAATTAATTAATTTAATTTTGGCTGTGTTGGGTCTTCATTTCTGTGCAAGAGCTTTCTCTAGTTGCAGCAAGCGGGGGCAACTCTTCATCACGGTGCGCAGGCCTCTCACTATCGTGGCCTCTCTTGTTGTGGAGCACAGGCTCCAGACGCGCGGGCTTAGTAGTTGTGGCTCATGGGCCTAGTTGCTCCGCGGCATGTGGGATCTTCCCAGACCAGGGCTTGAACCTGTGTCCCCTGCATTGGCAGGCAGATTCTCAACCACTGCGCCACCAGGGAAGCCCAGGTCGTTGTGTTTTCATTGTCATTTGTTTCTAGGTAGTTTTTGATTTCCTCTGTGATCTATTGGTTGTTTAGTAGTGTATTGTTTAGCCTCTATGTGTTTGTATTTTTTACTGTTTTTTTTCCTGTAATTTATATCTAGTCTCATAGCGTTGTGGTCGGTAAAGATACTTGATATGATTTCAATTTTCTTAAATTTACCACGGCTTGATATGTGACCCAAGATATGATCTATCCTGGAGAATTTTCCATGAGCACTTGACAAGAAAGTATATTCTCTTGTTTTTGGATGGAATGTCCTATAAATATCAATTAAGTCCGTTTTGTTTAATGTGTCATTTAAAGCTTTTTTTTTTCCTTATTTATTTTCATTTTGTATGGTCTGTCCATTGGTGAAAGTGGGGTGTTAAATTCCCCTACGATTATTGTGTTGCTGTCGATTTCCCCTTTTATGGCTGTTAGCATTTGCCTTATGCATTGAGGTGCGCCTATGTTGGGTGCATAAATATTTACAATTGTTATATCTTCTTCTTGGATTGATCCCTTGATCATTATGTAGTGTCCTTCTTTGTCTCTTGTAATAGTCTTCATTTTAAAGTCTATTTTGTCTGATATGAGAATTGCTACTCCAGCTTTCTTTTGATTTCCATTTGCAATGAATATCTTTTTCCATCCCCACACTTTCAGTCTGTATGTGTCCCTAGGTCTGAAGTGGGTCTCTTGTAGACAGCATGTTTATGAGTCTTGTTTTTGTATCCCTTCAGCCAGTCTATGTCTTTTGGTTGGAACATTTAATCTATTTACATTTAAGGTAATTATTGATATGTATGTTCCTATTACCTTTTTCTTAATTGTTTTGGGTTTGTTATTGTAGGTCTTTTTCTTCTCTTGTCTTTCCTGCCTGGAGAAGTTCCCTTGGCATTTGTTGTAAAGCTGGTTTGGTGGTGCTGTATTCTCTTAGCTTATGCTTGTCTATAAAGCTTTTAATTTCTCCATTTAATCTGAATGAGATCCTTGCTGGGTAGTGTAATCATAGTTGTAGGTTTTTCCCTTCCATCACTTAAATATGTTTTGCCACTCCTTTCTGGCTTACAGATTTTCTGCCGAAAGATCATCTGTTAATCTTATGGAGATTCCCTTGTATGTTATTTGTTGCTTTTCCCCTGCTGCTTTTAATATTTTTTCTTTGTATTTAATTTTTGATGGTTTGATTTATATGTGTCTTAGTGTGTTTCTTCTTGGATTTATCCTGTATGGGACTCTCTGCCCTTCCTGGACTTGATTGACTATTCCCTTCCCCATATTAGGGAAGTTTTCAACTCTAATCTTTTCAAATTTTTCTCAGTCCCTTTCTTTTTCTCTTCTTCTTCTGGGACCTCTCTAATTCGAATGTTTGTGCATTTAATGTTGTCCCAGAGTTCTCTAAGACTGTCCTCAATTCTTTTCATTCTTTTTTCTTTATTCTGTTCTGTGGTAGTTATTTCCACTATTTTATCTTCCAGGTCACTTATCTGTCCTTCTGCCTCAGTTATTCTGCTATTGATTCCTTCTAGAGAATTTTTCATTTCAGTTATTGTGTTGTTCATCATTGTTTGTTTGCTCTTTAGTTCTTCCAGGTCCTTGTTAAACTTTTCTTCTGTTTTCTCCATTCTATTCCAGGATTTTGGATCATCTTTACTATCATTCCTCTGAATCCTTTATCAAGTAGACTGCCTATTTCCTCTTCATTTGTTTGGTCTGTTGGGTTTTTACCTTGCTCCTTCATCTGCTGCCGCCTATTTCTCTGTCTTCTCATTTTGCTTAACTTACTGTGTTTTGGGTCTCTTTTTCACAGGCTTCAGGTTTGTAGTTCCCATTGTTTTTGGTGTCTGCCCCCAGTGGGTAAGGTTGGTTCAGTGGGTCATGTAGCCTTCCAGGTGGAGGGGCTGGTGCCTGTGTTCTGCTGGATGAGGCTGGATGTTGTCTTTCTGGTGGGCAGGACTGCATCTGGTGCTGTGTTTTGGGCTGTCTGTGAACTTATTGTGATTTTAGGCAGCCTATCTGCTAATGGTTGTGTTTGTGTTCCTGTCTTGCTAGTTTTTTGGCATGGTGTGTCCAGTACTGGTGCTTGCTTTTCATTGCGTGGATCTGGGTCTTAGCGTTGAGATGGAGACCTCTGGGCAAGCTCTTGTCAGTTGATATTACATGGGATGAGGAGGTCTCTGGTGTATCACATCTTCTTTATCCATTTTTCTGTCAGTGGACATTTAGGTTATTTCCATGTTTTGGCTATTGTGAATAGTGCTGCTATGAACATAAGAGTGCATGTTATCTTTTTGAATTATAGTTTTGTCTGGGTATATGCCCAGGAGTGTGATTGCTACATCATATGGTAATTCTATTTTTAGTTTTCTGAGGAACATCCACACTGTTCTCCATAGTGGCTGCACCAACTTACATTCCCACCAACAGTGTAGGAGTGTTCCCTTTTCTCCACACCCTTTCCGGCATTGTAATATAAAATGGGAAAAAGACAGTCTCTTCAGCAAGTGGTGCTGGGAATGTTGGACAGCTGAATGTAAATCAATGAAGTTAGAACATACCCTCACACCATGCACAAAAGTAAACTCAAAATGGCTTAAAGACTTAAACATAAGACGTGACACTATAAAACTCTTAGAAGAGAGCATAGGCAAAACATTCTCTGACATAAATTGTACCCATGTTTTCTTAGGTCTGTCTCCCAAGGCAATAAAAATAAAAACAAAAATAACCAAATGGGGCTTAACAACTTACAACTTTTGCTCAGCAAAGGAAACAATAAAAAAAATAATAAAACAGCATATGGAATGGGAGAAAATATTTGCAAATGTTGCAAAATACAAGGGCTTAATCTCCAAACAGCCCATACAGCTCAACAACAAAAAATAAACAAACACCCCAATCCATTTGTGTTCTTAAAGCTGAAATGAGTCTCTTGTAGGTAGTATATACCTACATGTTGAGTCTTTTTTAATTTTAATCCATTCAGCCACTTAAGTCATTTGATTGGATAGTTTAATGCATTTACATTTAAAGCAATTACTTATAGGTATGGACTTATTATTGTTGTTTAGTTACTGTATTCTGGTTATCTAATAATTTCTTTGTTCCTTTCTTCCTCTCTTGCTCTTTCTTTGTGATTTGATGATTTTCTGTAGTAGTATTTTGACTCCTTTCTCTTTCTCTTTTGTGTATCTATTACAGAGTTTTGCTTTTTGGTTACCATAAGGCTTACATAAAGTATACTATAACAGCCTATTTAGGTTAATAATAACTTTATTTCAAATGAATACAGAAACTCACCCCCCCTAACATTTTATGTTTTTACTATCACAATTTGTGTGTTTTTTTGTACATTGTGTAACCATTAACATATTATAGTTGTAGTTTTGAAAATACTTTTGTTTTTTAACTTTCATACTAGAGTTATAAGTGATTTACCCAACAGCATTACAATAATTTATTCTGAATTTAACTATATATTTACTTTATCAAAGAGTTTTATATTTTTATATGTTTTCCTGTCACTAATAAGCATCCTTTTGTTTCAGCTAGAATAACTTCCTTTAACATTTCTTTAAGGCCAGTTTAGTGGTGGTGAACTCCTTCAGCTTCTTGTTGTTGTTTAGAAAACTCTTTATCTCTCCTTCAAATCTGTTTGACAACTTTGCTGAGTAGAATATTCTTGGTTGGAGCCAGCCTATTTTCAACTCCAACTTAACCTTTACCTCCTGCTTGTGCTGAGCTTAAAAATTAGCCAAGGTTAAATGTTACTGTCTCCTCAGGTCTTTTTTGAGCATGTTTCCTGCCCTGCATATGCACATGGGCTTTCTAGTTGACCTAGTATATGCTGAAACCTTTCAAAGCCCTTATTCCCCTAAATTCTCACTATCAAGGTTTTCTTCCCAAGCTGTGTGTCCATTATGTGCCTCAACTGTTATTTTTTGCCCTACATGGCAAGGGCTTTTCATTTGTTTCTCAATGTTTTCATAGCCTCCCCTGTCTGATAGAATTACCAGGTAGGCAAAACAAAGGGAAACCCCTTGCATTAGTGCTTTTGAAAATCTGTCAGGTCAAAGCAAACAATATTTCTTGGAAACAAGGTCTGCTCTATTCATTTTAAAAATCAGATACCTGCATCTGGAATGTGGGTTGCCATCCTCAAGACCTTGGCAGTGCTAGGGAAATGGATGGAATCAGGGTCAATTAAAATGCCACAACGAATTTCTACCATGTTCAAACTGTCTTTAAGGGTTTGCTTATTTCCTCTAAATTTTTGACTATCTCTCTGAGTTCTACTAAGATTAATTCTGACAGTTTTTACTAGAGCTTTCAGTGTTTCTGGGGAAGAACAGACCCACCTGCCCAGAGTTCCCTACTCTGCCATTTTCACTGACATTACCTACATCTGCATTTCTTAACGTGACTAATTGTGTACTACCGAGTAGAGAATATATGATTCAAGTTCTTAGATTTTCTAATATAATAGAGGTCATGTCCATTATACAGAAATGTGTTCATGTACATATAATAAGCTATAATCAGTAATGAAGACGATTAGAGGGAAGGGAATATTAAAATCAGTCAATTGAAGTGACTTTTTCAATATTGCTCTGTTGTTTTTTGACTGAAAAAGGGACAGAGCCCATGTATTCTGTCTTTCAGCTCAGCACAATCCTATACACAGATCTTCATAGTAGAGACGATTGCTGTTGAATATTCACTAGTACATATTTTGTAACTTCCAGTTCAGTTTCTTGCTGGTGACATAAAACTTAAATCAATAAAAATCATTAATCATTAATACATATCATTAATCCTCAAAGCCAGCAACATTGGTCTTCATAACAGTGATTTTAAAATCCCACTTAATATGTGACACAGAGATTCACTTTCTCTCCCTAAATGTTCTTAAATGCATGCTCTCCTTCCAGTGCTTCTAAATTTGGATCTTATATTTTAGCTTTTAATGTCAATTCAAAGTGAGACCAAATGTAAAAAGCAATATGTGTATGTGTGTGTAAGGGGAAGGAAAAACATAAAAGCGATAGTTATCTAATGGAGCAGCTGCTTAAGAAATCTTTGTGCAAACTTAATTTACTGCTTAATGAAGTATTAGAAAATACTTTATATGAGTTTGGTGAGCGAGGGACAGTTAAGCCCTTGCAATGGAGAAGATACAAAAGCAGCAAGTACAACCTGAGAATCCTGTATGGTGCCTGATATCTATGGACAGTAGTCAAGTGTTTTGTAAGAAAGGAATGCTCAAGAGCTAGCAAATTCTGTATTTAAACCTACAAATGTTCACAACTCTTCGGTTTTGTTTTGTTTTTTTTAATTTTCTGTTTTTTATTAGCTGTTTTCTTTGCAATTTTAATGAGAATTGTGGCTTCTGTCTCTCTCATATCCAAGTCTGATGTCATTGTGCCCAGTAATATTCAGTCAGTTTCATCCAGAGGCCAGGATTTTAAGTGTAAATGTCTTTCCTGTGCTTTGCCTTATAAAGTTCCTGGGTGATTTCTGCAGGCAAGCTTTTCAATCTGACTCAGTCCCCACCGTTTTACTCTAATATAGGTTTTCAGGGGGAGGCTATTTCATGTTGGCGAGATGGTGATATATTCTTAAAAGTTTGTAAAAGGTCTACATGGGAACAAAAGCTTTCCCCACACTTTAATTGCTTATAGCATACTTGAAATTTTATCTAAATGAAAAAATTAATCTCAAACATCAAGTGTTGTGGTTTCACAGCTTTGTTCAAGCTTGGAGTCATTAAGAAATATATTCAGCATTAACAATAAATTGTTTGAAATAAAGGCAACCATTATGAACACTTATGCCTTTCCTGATAGTGGCTTGGGGGATAAATGCCTAAGTATCATTATTCTTAGAAGAAATATAATACTTTATTAATAAAATATGAGTCAAAAATTTCATTTAAAGTCTTCTAGTTATTTTATTTTCTGGGAGAAAAAAACACCATTTTGTCATTTTTAAAAATAAGGAAATATATGTATGTGTTAAGTGATTTATCTCAGGTCTGACTGAAAGACTCAGAATTAGCTTCTATTTTTTGCTTATGTCTATTTCTTGCCCAATCCTCACGTGGTACTCCATGGCATAGACAGAAGAGGTGTGGCCAGATGTCCACCACATGGGTTTCTATGATGCATGTACCTTTCACTGATTAACCTACTATATTCTCTTGAGTATTATCTTTATGGCCTTTTAGGAAGAGTATTGATAAGATATTGAAAACTAAAGGTCACAATCTTTCAAAATTCTCAAGATTTCAATATGACATTCCTTTGTTTGAAAATTTAAAACAAGATATTTTGACATTACTTCATACTATGAGAGAAATTATAAATGCTGATTGATAGTAAGATTTTTTAAGTTTCCCACAAAGAAACCCCAAAAAAGGTAGACTATTTAAGATCTAGCATTTCTGATAAAAAGGAGAATAGAAGGAGAATTGTAAAGACTGTTTAGTTCTCGTGCAGATATCTCTGCAGATAAAGACTTTGCAAATCCATGAATTATCCTGTGTTCCAGTTTCTAATTCACATACCATTGCTTTTTCCTATTATGTCTATATTATGCTTTGTCAACTGAAAAAAAATGCACAACCTAAAATTTGAGAATTATCTTTTATTTGGGACATTACTGAAGACTATAGCCTGAGAACCAGCCTCTCATAGAGCTCTGAGGAACTCTTCCAGAGAGATCAGGGAGGAGCCAATATATAGAGAAGTTCTTGCTGACAAACAACAACAACATATAGTTGAACATCAAAAGATTACTGCTAACCACAAAAACACCCCAGACATCTCAAATTTTAGTGCCTTTTTATGTACGGGAAGATGCAAGAATCTGGGCTCATTGAAATTATTCCTTTGATATACATCTTAACTACAAAGGGCCAGTATCTGGTTTCTCTCCATCCTGTATTCCCCTAAGGGTGCACTGTTAGGGGTGGCTACAGTGGCTGATGGCTTGATGGTGGGCAACATTCATGTTTACTAAAATGGCAGGTAACATTTTTTTTTTGGTCCACAGATTTTTTTTCCGGTTTCAGAAGTGCATGAATAAACAAAATTCTCTTGAATTTCACAAGTATTTGGAATTCCACCATATTTTATTTCACCTTTGGAACCTCACTTTCTACTGATAGCACCTGTGCTTCAAGCATGAAGAAGAAATAAACTTACTTACATTTGCTTTTAAATTAAAATTTGAACAGAAGGCAAATTTATGAATATGTTTGTTATCATCCCCTGGAAAATGCATTAGTTGTTTTTGAGCTGTTACTATCATTATCAATGTTTTGAACAGAAACTTTAAATACAAAATAATGAAATTGTCAATGCCATTCTACTTCTTTTATTTTAAATCACTGATGTAAATTATCAATGTGTATTTATTGATAATTCCAATCCTATTGTTAAACTCAGTATTATGTTCATGACCTAATTATCTATATATCCATATGGCCATTGCCACTCGGTGTCCCAGGCCTGTACTGTTTCTCACTGATGTGTTCCCTCAAGTCATAATTAACCTCTCTCCTGTTTCTACCTTCAATATGTAGTAAATTTAATTCTTATAAATAAACCATTATGTCAGAAATATCAGTTTACTTCTGGAATTTTCCCAGGTTTCTTATTCTCTACGGTGTTAACCTCTTTTAGTTAGCACTCTGAAACTATAGCATGGTGGTAGGAGCAGGCAACAGGGAGGCTGAGCAGGGAGTCCATGTTCTTTGCTCCCCATTTCATCTTAATGGGGTACAACGTCCTCAGGATATTTTTGTTGTCACAGTGAGGAGGGCACCATTGTCAAGGGCAAGGAGGTAATAGACAAAAATACTAGTATCCCTATAATACTCTTGGAATATCCCACTTATCAAAACAGCATCCTGCATTCCATGGCACTTTGATATTTATTAATGCACAAAATGTCTCATAGAAATATAGTCTTAAAACATATCTCTATATAATCTTTAAATCCACAGTTTTTTCTTAATTTTTATATTCATTAAATTTTCCAGGAATATAATACCATGTAACAAGATGAAATATTATATTTTATTTTGTTTTGAATTTTAAAATGAGTTGTTCACCTTTAGAAAAATCATAGCATGAGTAGCAATGCCAATTTTGGGTATTTGAGTCACCAATACAACTATCAATTTGAATTTATGGCTTATTCATTAATATTCATTCTATCTATAGGAACAAGCATATGGCCATTTCCTTACATTTTCTAAAGTCAATATACCTAAGCATTTACATATTGAATGACAATTGCAATCATAATTTTTATTACTTTTGTCGATTACTGTTAGGACATTATATTGATTTTTAAGTAATATGAATAAGTGTTTAATTGTCTCTGTGAATTACATTAGGATACTAAAGGGGACTTTATTCATAAAGTTATTGAAAAAAGAGACTGGGCCTGTTAGAATTAATAATCACAGTTCTATAATATATGAAGTGACTATGGAAAAATAAAGGGCTAAAACAAGAATTGCCCCCATGATCTGGGACTGAATTCAAGTCAGAATACAGAATAGAAGAAGATCCAAAACAAATAAGAGCAAAGAGACCAAATGTCATCCTGACTCACTGGAGTCAGGTCACAAAAGTGGTTTTAAGTGTCTGCCTTGTTAATTCAAAGGACACTAGTTCTAAGAATGGGAAAAGAAGAGACTAAGGATTAAAACAGTCAGAGACTGAATGAGCTTCTACTGAGTGGGAGAGAGGGTGCAATTCAGGGTGAGGACAAGGAAAGGGAAAAATGTTGTCTGGAAAATTAATGATCAGTATAGAGGTTGGCCCTGCTAAGCTCTTGATTTGGCTTTTTTATAAAGGAACATGTGTAACAAGATTACTCTGCTCTGGTGCCCCCATCTGTTTCTTTTTCCATTCTCTCTTGTACTTTGTTTCTGTGAGCTCTTATTTCTTGTCTTCCCCTCTGAATGTTTAGACCCCTGCATGGCCTTTTTTAGTTCCTTTTATTCTCAACTGAAGGTGCAATTCCTGAGGTGCCTTTTATGTCAGCTTCTTGTATCTACCTGTTCCTGATGTATTGCTCTCTCCAAATTATGTTTTTGAGTATGGGGGATCAGTGAAGGCCAAAATTTCCATGTGTTTCTGGAACTCTCACCTAGCGCAGACTTTAATTTCAAATACTGTCAATGATTCCTGACCTAATTCTTTATTCTTGATCACTGGTCTAGATTCAGTACAGTCACACATAGATGGAGACTAAAGTAGGCCTTTTGAAAGATAATTCATTCTTTTAGGTTGTTTAGGTACCTTTTGCTGATGGCTGTCTTCATGAAACAAAGAAATTGTTACACTTTTGATTCTTGTAATAACATTCAAAGCCCATGAAAACGTTTTACCAGAAGATATTATCTAAGCATCCAGTGCCATTTGACATGAAGTGAGATATTACAAGGACTGGAAAACTTTAAAGGACTAGATAATAAATATTTTTGCTTTGGGGCCAAATAGCCTTCATCAAAGCTACTGAATATTGCCAGTGTAGTGCAAAAGCAGCCCTACACAAGGCATAAACAAATGAATATGGCTGGTTTCCAGTAAAACTTTATTTACAAAAAGAGGCGGTAGGTTGCATTTGGCCCCTAGGCCATAGTTTGCTAACCCTGGACTATCACACTGGTAGCTTTTAATAGTTCAGTGAATTAATTTGAACGTAAATGTGTTTTATAATATTTTCCCTTCTGCACAGTCTGCCCAGGAAGATTCCAGTGTAAACTACACCTTTGCCCAGCAAATGAAATCAACTTGAGTTCATAAGAGATAGTTTGCAATATATAGTATTACATTATGCTTACTGTGTAAAGTATGTAAAAATTGTTAACCCTTGCCAAAATTCTGTGCTCAGAAATGGTGAATGATAAAGTTTAAAACTGGGAGGGAGTTGATATTTATTGCTATAAGGGGACATACTATCCTTTTTCTTACCCCCATTTGTTAACTATTTAAAATATTTTAGAGTAGTTAAATTGTACAACCAAAGTGCACTTTTCCAAACAGTGAGAGCTAATTTAAAAAACATCAATGCTCCATACAATTAAAGGAATGAAAACATCAAAACTACAGAGTTAATGAAAATAAAATATTGAAAGGGTGTTTACCTAACTACTAGTATAACCATTATCCATTCTTGGTCTGGCCAAGAAATATTTGTGTGTGTGTGTGTGTGTGTGTGTGTGTGTGTGTGTGTGTGTGTTTCTCAACACAAATGGCTCCCTAAGTCTTTTACCCTTTGTCAACATTTCCACATAGCAGATTGAAGTTATTGTCACCAAAATCAAAATCAGAGCCTGAAAAATGTACTTATACTGAATGTAATTCCCATTTAACGTTCCTCTTTTGGATGACTTCAACTTTAGAACTTTTGCCCAAAGTATCTCAGGTTAAAATTATTTAAGAAATTTAAAATCAGTCATAAAAAAGAAGGAAGTTCTGCCATTTGTGACAACATTAGTGGGACTTGAGAGAATTATGCTTAGTGAAATAAGACATAGAAAGATAAATATCGCATGATTTCAGTTATATGTGGAATGTAAAAAAAACCCAAACTCATAGAAGCAGAGATCAGATTGGTGGTTGACCGAGGTGGGGGGGTGGAGGGTGGAGGAGGTCAAAAGTTATAAACTTCTAGTTACAAGATAAATAAGTCCTAATGATGTAATGTACAACATGGTGACTATAGTCAACAATACTGTATTGTGTATTTAGAACTTGCGAAGAAAGTAGCTCTTAAACGTTCTCACCACAAGGAAAAAAGAATTTGTAACTATGTGAGGTGATGGATGTTAACTAAATTTATTGTGGTAATCATTTCACAATATATACAAATATCAAATCATTATGTTGTACACCTTAAACTTTTATACTGTTATATGTCAATAACAACCCAATAAAACTGAAAAAAATAAAATTAAAACAATATTTGCAGGCTTTTTAATATAGCGTTTAGGAGACAGCGTTCTGGGAAAAAACTACCTAGGCCCAAATTCTTAAACAATCGTTTGGTCAGGTGTCTAATGTTATGTTCTGAAGTATCTTTGCATTTATTTCCTTAGAAAGAAAAACTGTCACTTTTCAAGAATGATTTAGAAATTTTCCATTTTTCTCTTTACTGACTGTATCTTACCTATCAAATTCTTACTTCTTTCATTCATTTAAAAAGTATTTAATGAGGGCTTTCTACATGCAAGGACTTGTTTATACAAAAGTAAACAGATATGACTCTTGTTCTTATGGAGTTTCTAGGCTGATAAACAATCCAGAGTAAACAAGTAGATGCAGAAATAAATGTTTATTTAAAATGTAACCAATTATATGTGCAAAGATAATAGGTTCCTGAACAGTACAGCATGAGTCGCACACCTCCGAGAATTATGCCCCTTTCATTATACATACATATTTTGATTCAAAGTTGTCATTTACGTAGAATCCTAGGGAGTCAGTATCCCTGGAGTTGGCAATAAGCTGTCCCTGGTAGTGTGATGGAGAATAACAGTGTGATGAAAGGGAGAAAAGACAAAAGTATAAAAGCAGAAATGTATCGTGCATATAGTAGTTAGGAAAGACTTTTCTGGGAAGTTAACATTTAAGATAAACAGAGAAGGAAAAGGAGTAGCCATACTACAGCAGAGAAAGAATTTTCCAAACTAAGAATAGAACAAAAGATGAGGCCATATGTTGGAAAGAACAGTGGGTTTTTTTTTGAGAATAATTAAAAAAAAAAAAAGAGTCAATGGGATAGGAGGTAATCTGTGGCATGTGGTGAGGTAGTAAGAATCCTAAGGGACTTAAAGTCACAGTAAGGATTTTCAATTTAATTCTTGGTGGAAAGGGAAATGACTGAAGAGAGAGTGATATGGTCTGACATATTTTCAGAGGAAGTTCTGGATATTTCATATTCAGTCAAAAGTGCTGAAATGATATCAAGCAAGAAAGTACATCATTGAACCAGGAGAGTAATAATAGATAGGAAGAAAAATAGACAGATTTGAGATATATTTTAGAGGAAGAATTGACAGGATTTTGCTTTCATTTATTCAATATCATCCTTATTGATTACATGAAACACAATAGGTCCTTAGGAGGGAAGCTAGATTGGCTATAACTAAACATTTCCGAAAATATCTAATCAGACTTATCTAATAATGTTGAATAATTCGGGCTGAACTGGAATTTTCATTGTCATTCAGATAAACTTACCCCATTACTAAAAAAAAAAAAGATGAGGTGATGGAAAAATCAAAGCACAAATAAAGTCCTCTTTTAGTTCAGAACTGCTTTAAGTCAGAATGAAGAAATTCCTGAATGAATTTCAACTATTCATTTTAATAATATTCCCTTGTTTACTTTCTGTTTCACAAATTTTCTAGGGTGGAAAACACATCACTAAAATAGCTTTAAGAGCTAAACTAGACATTTCCTAATCTTCTATGCCAATTTAATTTCATTAAATATTTATCCATTGTGTAGGCAATGTTTAGAATGATAAATAAATGCTAAGATCCTGCTTTGCATCCTAACGTCTTCTCACAGATGATAGTAATAAAAGTAAAAATGACCATTTTCCCTTAACATCGTATTATCTATCCTCAGTAATAATAATTTTATGTTTTGTCTAATACTACAACCCCTTATAAAGTCAAATGTTATAGCAAATATCAGGATACATATTTTTTTTGTTCAATCTTGAATATTTTATTAATAAATTTAGTATTTCTTAATTTAACTTCAATTTTTTCTTTTAATTTTAGGCTTTGAATGCATTTATTTATTTAGAAGTAATTTATTTTTATTTATTTTAACATAAATTTTTTCTAAAAGATATAGGTAGACAGCCCTTGCTTTCAAGTTCCTTTTAGAGAATCAGCCTTATTTCTTGTTAAGGAAAGTCGATTGTACTCTCATAAGAAATAATATAAATCATTGTTCATATATTTGTATTAGTTTATCATAAAAACATTATTATCACACTTATTTATGTATTAAAAACTATAGTGTTAGAATCTGTTGGAAATAATACTAGCATTAAGATTTTAAAACCTAATTCAGCATAAAAGTTACACACATCATTGAAATGCTCTAAAGTTATAGCTGTCTCAGTGTTTACTTTTTTAGAGAGAAACCTGATATTTCTATCACGTGAAGCCTTCACCATCAAGGCCATAACTGAGGCTTACAAGTCTTTTGTCATTTAGATCTAAATCCTGAATTCGGACCAATAGTCTTGAAATTTTCCTGAAATAAAGAGAGTTACAGGAAACTCAAATTTTACCTATAATGTCATTTCTTAAGAAACAGAACCAGAAAATCCAGCATAATTTTTAATAAAATAACGTTTGACAGCTTCATCTCATAAACATCCATTGAAATCGCATACGTGTTCACTTTTAAACTGAATCCTACAAAAAGGACATCAATAGAAGTGTAATTTTTTTCAGGAATTAAATGAAAGTCCAGAGTATGGCTAAATGCGTGATTAACTGCTGTTAAGAAAATATTCTTATATAATTATTTTTCCAGAGTGCCCATTGCCTCCTGGCATGAATTCCTCCATTTATTTTTGAGACTCCTCTTCCAATTTGTTTGGTATAATTATCTTACCTATCACCAGGCTTTTTCTTCAAAGTTCTTTAGGCAACAGTCAACCAAATCACACCTCTTTCTCTGAGTCCAAGGAGAGGATGTCAAATGTAACACAGTTCAGGGAAAGAAATAGTTGCTACCTTTAGAGTATAGTTTGTGAAGCACCAAATTTCTAGTGAAGACATTTATTTCAAATGTAACAGTTATTTTAAGATTTTGATTCCAGCAATGAAACAGAGAGGTAAGAAGGAGAATTTATTCTACTGTGTAGATTAAAATAGTGAAAACAAAAGCAAAATCAAAAATATTTCTTCTTGATGAACATGCTTTACAATCCACTTTTTCTTCTCTCAGCTCTGTGGAATAAAAGCATAGTATAATTCTAATCCCTGATCAGTTAGTTGTTCAGAAATTAGCCTTTTATACATATAGAGGAAGAAATGTCCTCCACAGAATTAAATGGCACACATCTAAGGAGATGAACATTACAGAGGAAAAGAGGATGGCTAATTAGCAGACATGTTCCTCATATGCCAGCATAAGAACTTTACTACTAAAATTAAAAAAAAAAAAAACTCTTTGAAGGCAGGAACTGTTACTTTCATCTTCTTATTCTCATCATCACCCAGCTTAGTACTTATCCAGTATAGTAAATGCAAAATAGATATTTACTGAATGAAAGTTAATGACTCGTTCATCAAAAAATGTATATATTGCTTCATACTCCCCAGATATAAAACAGATAAGATCATTGTTCTCAGGCATGCTGGGTCTTTCTGTTCCTCCATTTATAGATAATTGTCCAATAATTCTTCTGTGTGCTGTATTAAGTTTTCTAGAACAATTTTAAAGCATTAATGTGGCACATTACTTTGTAAAATAGCAGAGCTTGGGATACCAACATATTTTAGGTCAAAGATGGAGATACTTTGCAAAACACAACTGGGAAGTAGGCATAGAAAATATTCCTTTGCTTACTACAGTTAAGAAATAAAATTTCCCTAGGCCTCTGGGTACAAGTGTCCTAATATGCATTTATGATAAGAAACACTGGTTCTTAAACCTTACTATACATCAGAACCATCCAAAGAGCTTAATAAACAAATATTATCATATTCCAAAATCACTCAGAGCAGGGACCTGGAAACTGATGTTTCAGTGTTTCTCAGATAGTAAAAGGAGTAGCAATTGTGAAGCATGCTTATAAAATAGAACTATCTCTAGTATAAAAAAAAACAATCAAACTTAAAATGACACTTGAAATCTGTTTTAGAGATTTAATATGATATTTCTGAGTTTATGATATTGTGATTCATTCATTTACACATGTATATCTCTTTAATTCAATATCCTTATTATTTAGCATGGTTCTCACTACATAGTAGTCACTCAAGAGACTTTTGCTAAATGACGAAATAAATTGAAAGGATCCTAATAACAGAATGATCTTATATCCTTCATATCCTCTAGTTTCTAACATAGTTTCTTGAAAGAAAATAGTCCTTCAATGTACATGAGTTTAAAAACTGTTACTGAGAGAGAAAGAAAGAGAGAGATTAATTCAAAGGCATGTGCTCACATACACACACACAGAGTCAAAGATAGTGACACAGCAGGGCATCCACACAAAGAAATTAATTCAGAGTCTGATTCTTGTGATGATGGAATAGCTTTAATTGAACTAATCCTGCCATATATAACATTCCTAAAACCTGGGGAAATATCAAAACAACTGTGTAAAGGCACAAGGGAGTGACCAAATGTAGTGTTACCGAGTCAGAGCTTGTACTGCTAATAGCAAGACAGGCAAATAAATCGAGAGACAAGGTGTTGGAGCAAGGAATAGCAACTTTATTTGGAAAGCCAACAGACCTAGACGATGGTGGACTAGTGTCCCAAAGAACCATCCTACCTGAGTTAGAATTCAGGCTATTTCTATATAAAAAAGGAGGAGGTGTGGCTGGTTGTTGCAGACTTGGTGCTGGCCAGACCTCAGAGGGGATGTGATAATTCTTTGCTCTTGAAGCTATATATGTAGGTCTGGTCACGATATTCCTATAAATTTTCAACAAGACAAATGTTATTTTCTGTTCTGCAATTTTTTATCTCTATATGAATGAAAAGTGTTATGGCTTTAAAGGTCAAGCCTGGAAGCAGAGCCTTGAGAAAGACGTATTATGTATATTTTAGTCTGTAGGCAAAATTCTTTTACTGATAGATGAGACAAAGGTGCAAAGACAGCATGACTAAGCACAGGTAACAGAGCACGAAGGTTAGAGCTAAAGGAAGAGATCCAATATGGAGTCAGGTTTGTTCTTTTCTGTTACAGTAGGAAGAAACTGGAGGGGATTTGACCCTCAAAAGAAGAGAACTACATTGGATGAGATCCATCTGTATATGACTTTCCCCTGAGGGCAATATCAGTCTACACATGAGGCAGCTAGAACTCAAGCAGATACGTGCAGTGTTTTGGGACTTAGAAGTCAGGGGACAGAGATGGTAGAAACCAGAGAAGCTGGGGATTACAGGGAAAATACATGAAAAGAGGAAGCACCAAGAGGGGAACCCCTAAATAAACTCCCTTTAAATCTTTAACTGACACTTAATTAGGCATGTGAGGGTAAAGATTGTAAAGATACAAGAAGAAGTTAACAATTAGCTGAAAGAAGTGAGCAGAGATTACAGGTGCTATTCACTTCAGGGGTAAAAGAGTTTAGAGTTCAAGTCCTACAAAATTAGCATAACTTTAAAGCATAAAAGAGACTTTCTATTGGAATACAAAAAAGGCCAAATTTAGCAGTAGATTCTAGTAAAGTATTAGGAGTAAAGTAAAAAATAATATATTCATCCTAAAAATAAAAGCAAAACTAGAATAGACCCACCCTAACAAAACATTCAACCAAATTATTTAAAAGGTTGAAAGTGGCATGTCAGTAATTTAACTACTTAATAGAACAAAAAACCTAAGACCCTTCAGAGGAAGATAAGAAAATTCTGTCTTTACAATGTATCATATGTTATTTTCATAACACAAGAGATAACACCAGGCATGTAAAAAAATAGGAAAATGTGACCTCCCCCCCCCCAGTCAAAAGAAAATTAATTCAATGGAAATAGATGCACTAACAATCCAGATGTTGGAATTAGTAGGCAAATACTTTGAAATAACTATGATAAATATATTTTTTAATGTTTTTATCAAAGTATAGTTGATTTACAATGTTTCAGGTGTACAGCAAAGTGACTCAGTTATATATATATGTATCTATTTTTTTCAGATTATTTTCCATTGTAGGTTATTATAAGATATTGAATATAGTTCCCTGTGCTATACAGTAGGTCCTTGTTGTTTATCAATTTTTATACAGTAGTTTATCTCTGTTAATCCCAAATTCTAAATTTATCCCTCCCTCCCTCTTTTCCCTTTCATAACCATAACTTTTTTTCTGTATCTGTGAATCTGTTTCTGTTTTGTAAATAAATTCATTTGTAACATTATTTTAGATTCTGCATATAAGTGATATCATAGATATTTGTCTTTCTCTGTCTGACTTACTTGACTTAGTATGATAATCTCTAGGTCCATCCATGTTGTTGCTAATGGCATTATTTCATTAATTTTTATGGCTGAGTAATATTCCACTGCATGTATGTACCACATCGTCTTTACCCATGGACATTTAGATTGCTTCCATGTCTTGGCTATTGTAAATAGTGCATGGGGTGCATGTATCCTTTTGAGTTAGAGTTTTCTTTGAATATATGCCGAGTGGGATTGCTAGATCATATGGTAATTCTATATTTAGTTTTTCAAGGAACCTCCATACTGTTCTCCATAGTGATTGTACCAATTTACATTCCCACCAACAGTGTAGCAGGGTTCCCCTTCTCCACACCCTCTCCAGCATTTATTATTTGTAGACATTTTGTTGATGGCCATTCTGACTGGTGTGAGGTGATGCCTCATTGTATTTGATAAATATTTTTAAAAATCCATAAGAAAATATAAATATATCAAAGTGGAGATTTTCAGAGAATATTTGGAAACTGTAAAAATGAACAATATGGAAACCTTGTTTAGATGTAGAAGTAGAAATGAAAAGTGCAAAATCTGAAAAAATAGCAGGTTAGACATGATAGATGAGAGTATTAGTGAGCTTGAAGACAAGTAAATATTAATCTAGAAGGGAAACATAAATGAGTTTCATTGACTGATGAGACAAGCTTAAATGATTTAATAAGTATATAATTGGAATATCAGTAGAAATTAGTGCAAGAAGTACTTGAAGAAATATTGGCTTAAAAAATTCCAAATTGATTATAAAGAGGAACCTACACATTCAAGAAGCCAAGCAAATGCCAAGCAAATACAAACCAAATTTTACCTAGGAATATTACAGCTAAACTTCAGAAAAGCACTAACAGAATAATATTAAAAGTGAGAGGGGAAACTTACATATTAAGTATAATGAAACACTATTATTGTAAGGTAAATTTCCATCAGAATAAATAGTGGAAACCAGAAGAAAATTGCATAAAAATTTTAAAGTATTGAATTTTCCCATGCATAATTTTATATCCTGTGAAATTATCCTTCAAAATAAAGACAAAATAAGAAAATTTTTTGGAAAAATTGAAAGTTCAGAATTTGTTACAAACTTGTACTACCAAAACCCAAAACGAAACAAAACCAAAACAAAAAACTAAAGGGCACTCTTCAGGTTGAAGGAAAATGGCACCATTTGGAAATAATATTCTATGGAAAGAAAGAAATAGCACTTGAAGTGTTAAATATATAGATAAATATAAAAATTTTTTTCTCTTTTTTCTTTTTTAAAATTTATTTATTTATTTATTTTTGGCTGTGTTGGGTCTTCGTTTCTGTGCGAGGGCTTTCTCCAGTTGCGGCGAGCAGGGGCCACTCTCATCGCGGTGCACAGGCCTCTCACTGTCACGGCCTCTCTTGTTGCGGAGCACAGGCTCCAGACTTGCAGGCTCAGTAGTTGTGGTTCACGGGCCCAGTTGCTCCGTGGCATGTGGGATCCTCCCAGACCAGGCCTCGAACCCGTGCCCCCTGCATTAGCAGGTGGATTCTCAACCACTGCGCCACCAGGGAAGCCCTCTCTTTTTTCTTAAATAATTTAAAATTAATTTAAAAATATATAATTAAATATAAGTAAATGTGGAATATATAAAACATGTAGATGAATAGTACATGACAGTAATAATGCAAAGAATGGGTGAGGAGAGATATGTATATATACCAGTATAAATTTGTTACATTATATGAGAAATGATATAATGTGAAGTCAAGATAGTCTGTGATAAGTTAGGAATCCATCTTGTAATCTCCAAAGCAACTAACTAAAAATGTAAAGAGATAGAGATATAAAGTCAAAGGAGGAGTTAGAATGGAATAGTAAATGTTATTTGCTTTACTCAGAAGATAAAAGGGGGAAAAAAAGAAACAAAGACAGAAAGAACAAATAGAAAATAATAAAACAATGACCTAAATCCAATCATATCAATAATTAAATTACATGTAAATCAGACCAAACATTCTGATTAAAAGTCAGACTGAATAAAATAGGAAGGCTTGACTAAGTGTTGCTTATTAGAGATGCAAGTAAAATCTAAAGACATGAACCTCTTGATAGTGAAGGATGGAATATAATATATGATGCAAAACATCATCATAGGAAAGCTGAAATGATTATACTAATACAAAGTACATTCAAAAATAGAGTATTATCAGAGATAAAGAAGTTGATTGTATAGAAATACAGAAGTTAATTCATCAAGTAACAAAACAATCCTAAATGGACGTGCAGTTAATAACAGAGCTTCAACTTGTGTGAAGTAAAAATTTATAAGCACAAGTGTAGAAATAGACATCTACAATCATAACTGCAGATTTTATCAGTCCTCTCTTGCTGACTGATTAAAACATGTATATATAAAGAGAAAATCAATGATATAGAAGATATGAACAATCCTTAAGTAATTTCACTAAACTGATATTTAAAGACAATCAAATATAAAAAACTCCAGAATATAATTTCTTTCAAAGTAACCATGGGATATTCACCAAGGTAACCATATACTTTTCCATAAAACAACGCTAAGTTAATTTTTAAATCTTGAAGTCATACAAAATAGCTTCTCTGACCAAACCAGACATAAACTAGAGCTAAATAACTAACCTATAATGAGAAAATACCAAAATATTTGGAAAATTAAACCAAACATTTGTAAATAATCTATGAGTTAAAGAATGAATTACAAGAGAAATTGAAAATTAATTTGACCTAAATGATAATGAAAGCACAACATAACATTTGTGGAGTGTAGATAAAGCATTGTTTAGAGGGAAATTTATAGGATCATATGTTTATAGTTAGAAGGAGGAAAGATTTAAAATCAGCTGTCAAAACTTCCATCTTAAGAAACTAAAAAAATGACTTGTCAATAAATGGAAAATAAGTAGAAAGAAAAGATTAATAAATAAAAGAGTGGAAATCAATGGGCTAGAGTACAAATAATAGAACAAATCAATAAGGCCAAAAGTTTGCTCCTTAAAGATTGTTATAATTGATAAACCATTACAAGTCTAATCAAGTAAGAGTGAAAGAGAGAATGAGTGAAAGAGGGAAGGAACGCAATGCAAATGTCAGTAATATTTCTAAGGATATCACTATGGATCCTAGAGACATTAAAAAGATAATAAGGAAATAATATGAGCATCTTTATGCCAATAATTTTGACAAATTAAATAGAATAAAAACGTTCTTGAAAGACACAACCTCCAGACGTAACACGAGAAGAAATAAAAATCTAAGTAGGTACATATTTATTAAAGAGATAAATTTGTAATAGAAGCCATACAAAAGATAAACGTTATCTTACTTTTTTTTTTTTATAAAGTCTCTTTATTCTTTTTTTTTTTTTAATTAATTAATTAATTAATTTATGGTTGTGTTGGGTCTTCGTTTCTGTGCGAGGGCTTCCTCTAGTTGTGGCAAGTGGGGTCCACTCTTCATCGCGGTGCGCGGGCCTCTCACTATCGCGGCCTCTCTTGTTGGGGAGCACAGGCTCCAGACGCGCAGGCTCAGCAATTGTGGCTCATGGGCCTAGTCGCTCCACGGCATGTGGGATCTTCCCAGACCAGGGCTCGAACCCGTGTCCCCTGCATTGGCAGGCAGACTCTCAACCACTGCGCCACCAGGGAAGCCCAGTTATCTTACTTTTATCATAAGTTAAAAAAATTTTAGTTAGAGCATAAATATCACTAAGTGTTAAAGAAGAGAATGTAGTAATTGGAATTTATCAAGTTTAAAACATTCTGCTTTTCCAAAGTCAGCATAAAATCATGAAAAGATAGGAATATATTGGGAGAAAATATAATAAATGACTTATCTAGAATTTATAGAGAACTACAAAATAATAAAAATGTTTAAAAATAACACTTCACTAAAGAATATATTAAAATGTCTAATGAGCACAAGAAAATGTGCTCATTGTCATTATTCATTAGTGAAATACATATTAACTAATCTTCAGATACCACTTTACTACAAATTGAATGGCAAACAAACAAACAAAACCTGACAATAGCAAGTATTGTTGAGAATACAGAGCAATTAGAATTTTCATACTGTGCAAAAGCTTTGAAGTTTAATTAGGTCCCATTTGTTTATTTTTGTTTTTATTTCCATTACTCTAGGAGGTGGATCAAAAAGGATCTTGCTGTGATTTATGTCATAGAGTGTTCTGCCTATGTTTTCCTCTAAGAGTTTTATAGTATCTGGCCTTACATTTAGGTCTTTAATCCATTTTGAGATTATTTTGGTGTATGGTGTCAGGAAATGTTCTAATTTCATTCTTTTACCTGTTGCTGTCCAGTTTTCCCAGCATCACTTATTGAAGAGGTTGTCTTTTCTCCATTGTATATTCTTGCCTCCTTTATCAAAGATAAGGTGACCATATGTGAGTGGGTTTATCTCTGGGCTTTCTATCCTGTTCCATTGATCTATATTTCTGTTTTTGTGCCAGTACCATACTGTCTTGATTACTGTAGCTTTGTAGTATAGTCAAACCAGCGAGCCTCGGTTTTTCTTTCACAATATTGATTTGGCTATTCGGGGTCTTTCGTATTTCCATACAAATTGTAAAATTTTTTATTCTTAAGACTTTAAAGCTTTTGCTCAGCAAAGGAAACCATAAACAAGATGAAAAGACAACCCTCAGAATGGGAGAAAAATTTTGCAAATGAAACAACTGACAAAGGATTCATTGCCAAAATATACAAGCAGCTTATGCAGCTCAATATCAAAAAAACAAACAACCCAATCCAAAACTGGGCAAAAGACCTAAATAGACATTTCTCCAACGAAGACATAGAAATTGTCAACAAACACATGAAAGGATGCTCAACATCACTAATCATTAGAGAAATGCAAATCAAAACCACAATGAGGTATCACCTCACACCAGTCAGAATGGTCATTATCAAAAAATCTACAAACAATAAATGCTGGAGAGGGTGTGGAGAAAAGGGAACCCTCTTACACTGTTGGTGGGAATATAAATTGATACAGCCACTATGGAGAACAGTATGGACTTTGCTTAAAAAACTAAAAATAGACCTACCATATGACCCAGCAATCCCACTACTGGGCATATACCCTGAGAAAACCATAATTCAAAAAGAGACACGTACCACAATGTTCATTGCAGCACTATTTACAATAGCCAGGACATGGAAGCAATCTAAGTGTCCATTGATAGATGAATGGATAAAGAAAATGTGGCACCTATAAACAATGGAATATTACTCACCCATAAAAGGAAATGAAATTGAGCTATTTGTAGTGAGGTAGATGGACCTAGAGTCTGTCATACAGAGTGAAGTTAGTCAGAAAGAAGAAAACAAATACCGTATGCTAACACATATATATGGAATCAAAAAAAAAATGGTTCTGATGAACCTAGGGGCGGGACAGGAATAAAGATGCAGATGTAGAGAATGGACTTGAAGACAAGGGGTAGGGGAAGGGTAAGCTGGGACGAAGTGAGAGAGTAGCATTGACATATATACACTACCAAATGTAAAATAGATAGCTAGTGGGAAGCAGCTGCATAGCACAGGGAGATCAACTTGGTGCTTTTTGACCATCTATAGGTGTGGGATAGGGAGGGTGGGAGGGAAATGCAAGAGGGAGGTGATATGGAGATATATGTATACATATAGCTGATTCACTTTGTTATACAGCAGAAACTAACACATTATTGTAAAGCAATTATACTCAATAAAGATGTTAAAAAAAAAAAGAATTTTCATACATTTTCTGTGATCCTCCTCAACTGAATTCATCCAACAAAAGTTGCAACCTCCTTAAAACCAATTACCACCTAAAAAAAAAAAAATTGAGCATGGAACTCTCTTCTTGAATATCTCTTAATACCTCTCAGCACAGTGTTATTTTGGGGGAACTGTTTGGGAAATACTGTGCTAAATACAAGATCCTGCAGAACATGAAATGAGAAAGAAGACTGGAACCAAATTGTGAATCATTGACTGTCATGCTAGAATTTGAAACTTATGATTTTGCCACTGACAGAGGCATAACATTATAAGATCTGTTTCCGATAATTCTGGCAGGTGTATGTAGGATGGATTAGAAGGCTGTATAGTCTGGGCAGAATTAAGATTTGGAACCAGTTCTGAATACCTACAAAAACTATGTTTTTACCAATAGATCACATTGTCTTATGAGACTTACAAAATTGTTTTATAGTTAAAAAGTCATATCTACCTTTAGCTTATTAGTATTTAAACTATCATCTAATTATGTAGGAAACAACCAACCTTTTAGCCTTATCATATGAGAATAATTATATTAACTCCCAAAATAAAATGCCTCTTACATCCCTATCTTGACTATAATTATAGAAATATGAAACTGCAGTCATCTAGTTCCGTCCCTTCATTTTACAAATGAGAGTCCAAGCCTAAGATAAAGGAAATGATTTATTCAAGGTTATACACTGAGGTAGTAATCAGGTGGTAGAAAAATCTTGATTCCCCCAACTGCAGCACTTGGCTTTTTCTGTTAGAGGTTCTCCTTACTATGTTTGGGCAATTGAATGAGTCCATTACAAACTCCAGATACCTAAATCCCACTACCTATTACCACCATAGTTTCCCACTCACTGAGACTTTATCCACAAATCCTTACCTGATCTCCCACCCTGATAAACTGTTCCTTTTTTTTTTTCTTGCTACAATTTATTTAATTAATTTTTTATTGGAGTATAGTTGATTTACTATGTTGTGTTAGTCTCTGCTGTACAGCAAAGTGAATCAGTTATATATACACATATATCCACTCTTTAATTTCAATTTCCATATAGGTCAATTACAGAGTATTGAATGGAGTTCCCTGTGCTATTCAGTAGGCTTTTATTAGTTATCTTTCCTATATATAGTAGTGTGTATATGTCAATCCCCTTCTCCCAATTTATCCCTCGCCCTCTTCCCCCCTGGTAATCACAAGTTTGTTTTCTACATCTGTGACTCAACTTCTGTTTTGTAAATAGGTTTGTTAAGCAATACCATATGATATTTGTCTTTCTCTGTATGACTTACTTCACTCGGCATGACAATCTCTAGGTCCATTCATGTTGCTGCAAATGGTATTATTTCATTCTTTTGTTATGGCTGTGTAATATTCCATTGTATATATGTACAATATCTTCTTTATCCATACCTCCATCGATGGACATTTAGGTTGCTTTCATGTCCTGGCTATTGTAAATAGTGCTGCAAAATAGTGCACTATTGTAAATAGTGCTCCAAAAAGCAAACAACCCAATCAAAAAATGGGCAGAAGACCTAAATAGACATTTCTCCAAAGAATACATACAGATGCCAAGAGGCACATAAAAGAAGCTCAGCATCACTAGTTATTAGAGAAATGCAAATCAAAACTACAATGAAGTATCACTTCACACCGGTCAGAATGGCCAACATCAAAAAAATCTACAAACAATAAATGCTGAAGAGGGTGTGGAGACAAGGAACCTTCCTACCCTGTTGGTGGGAATGTAAACTGGTACAGCCACTGTGGAGAACAGTATGGATGTTCCTTAAAAAACTAAAAATAGAGCTAGCATATGATCCAGCAATCCCACTCCTGGGCATATATCCAGAGAAGACCATAATTCAAAAGGATATATGCACCCACGACCACTTTTAAAATGGAAGAAAAAAATGGGGGAAGAGGGCAAGGAGGGAGGTTGTCAAGTAATTGGTTACTATAGCAGTATTAGAAAAATCTGTTCAGAATCAACAATATGTAGAGAGATAATGAAATATTTGGAATTAGAAAGCTTGGGTTGAAATAAAAACATCTTTTATATACAAACTTTATAATCTTGAACTAGTTGTTTGAAATGTTTGCCCCTAGGTGTGTTAATCAATAAAATGTACATAATAGAGCTTTTTGAAAAAGTTGTGTACAGGTTTAACTTTAAAAAAAATATTAATATGGTGTCTATAATATAGTAGAAACTCAGCGTTCTAAGGTAGAGCTTATTTTGGTTATATTTTCCTTAGGTTTGATAGCTGTACTTGCTACCTGACAGGATAGAAGATGATCATATAAATCTAATTAAGAAACATGACACATAAAATCAGTGGTAGCAACAATAACAACCAATACTTATTGAACACATTCTATGAACTATATATGTTAAACATCTTACAATTTTTAATCTTTAGAACAATCCTCTGAAGTAAGCATTATTGCTTTCCTTTTGTAGGAGAAAACTGAGGCACAGAGAGGAGTTTAATTGCCCAAGATCACTCTAGCTAACAACTTTATAATACATGCTAATAAGCCCATTATGATGATCTTACTAAGGTAAGGCTTTTTATATTTAACTAGCCCACACTAAAAATAGAACCTCATATACATAACAATTGTTTGTCATTTGATTGGTTTCAAAGATTCAGAGAATATTAGAGTTGGAGGAGATAGCAACAATATTATCATTCAGTGGTTCCCAAACTCCAAAAACTAGGGATGTTCCATGACAATAGAAGTAAAATGAGGAAAATATGTTTTTTCCCCCAAAACTAAATATATTCTGTTTAAAGAGCTATCTGCTATTAACAACAAGTATATATTAAATTAATTAATAGATTCTCTTTTATCAAATAAGGTAGATTTATATGGCAAAAATAAAATTAAACCAAATTACCAATATCACCCCTTCTCCTTTTTTAAGTTTTACTAAACCACAAAATCCAGAAGTTTGATATCACTGTGATGGCCAAGTTTATGTGTTAACTTGGCTAGGCTATAATCCCCAGTTATTCAATCAAATACTAATCTAGGTGCTGCTACAGAAGATATTTTTAGATGTGATTAATGTCAGTAATCAGTTGACTTAAAGTGAAAGACATTATCCTAGATAATCAAGATCTGCCCAATTCAATCAGCTGAAAGGTCTTGAGAACAGAACTGAAGTTTCCCTGAAGAAAAGGAAATTCTTCTTGTGGACTGCAGCTTCAGTTTCTGCCCAGGAATTCCAGCCTGCCCTTCTCAGTGACCTGTGTTTCAGATTTTGGACCTGCCTAGTCAACCTCCACAATCATCTAAGATAATTTCTTGCAACAAGTCTCATCTACAGTAAGTTCCCTATATACGAACCTTCAAGTTGTGAGCTTTCAAAGACACAAACGTGTGTTCGCATGTCCAATCACGTTAGTTCTCGTGTCTGGTGTACATTGTCACGTGTGTGCATCCTCTACAACTGGTTGTGTTTTGGGTACTTTACTGTACAGTACTGTACAGAATATAGTAGTACAGTATCTATTTCAAGCTAGATCTTCAAGAGGACAACTTCATTGAACTCCTTGCTGTGCAACATGAGGAGCTTCCTAATGAAGACCTGATGGAATTGGAGGCCAAGAGAAAGGACAAAGAGAGACAGAAGAAATAACTAAAGAACTGAAGAGATTCACAACACAGGAAGTGGCAAGGTGATTTTCTTTATTTGAGGAGGCACTGTTAGTTTTTGAGGCACAGGACCCAAACGTAGAATGGTACACAAAGGTTGCAGCAGCCATTCAGAATGCAAGCCAGTGGTATTCTGTCATCTATGATGAGAAAAAAAGGGCTACTGCCCAGACATCACTGGATCGTTTTTTCAAGAGGGTAGATAGAATTGAATCCAGCAAGGAACCAGAACCTGTGCCATCAACATCAGATGAGAGTGAAATTGTAGCTTGCCCTCCATCTCCTACTGCTGACGATTCTTCAGCTCTACCATCTCCCACCCCCTCTCCATTGTCCAGTCAGTAACTCTTCTTGCCTGTTCACTGGATGCCAGCCCCTGTATTCCAGCTGTTGTACTGCACTACTGTACTTTTCAAGGTACTGTAAGATTTAAAATGTTTTCTTTTGTTTTTGAGTTTGGTTGTTTTTTATGTATTATTTGTGTGAAAAGTATTATAAACCAATTACAGTACAGTACTATATAGCCAATTGTGTTAGTTGGGTACCTAGGCTAATTTTGTTGGTCTTATGAACAAATTAGACTTACAAACGCAGTGCTCTTGGAAGGGAACTCATTCATAGGTAGGGGACTTACTCTAGTCATATACATAACACAAAACCCTGAGAATATGGGGTACTTATTCTAAAGTACAGTGCTGTGAATGGAAAGAGCTTTATGACCAGTAGAGTTTATATGTCCCCTACTGGATGTTAATGGCTTTAATTGCTATAAGCACTTTCCGGCATGATTCTCACCATCTGATAACAGTCAGGAACAGTTGCAATAAATCTGTCTGTGGGTAAGAAGACCAAATATGTATTAAACTAAGCACCACAACTGAACCATTAACATAAAGATTTAGATTTGTAGACAACCAATACAGTAAAAAGTAAAGGTTATATTTAAAAATTTAGTGAGATGAGGAGTGATGAAGAAAGAAGAGAGAAATTGACTATTCTGCCAATGATGGAAATAAACACCCAATCTCAGAGATCCATAAAGGAAGAGGAAATAAATTTATAAGTGTGAAGAAGATAATGAACATAAGCAGCTATAGGAAACAATCCTAAATTCTTAAAGGTTTAACATAATAGAGATTAATTTTTTTTCTCATCTCACAGTCCAAGTAGTTGTTATGCAGGTGGCCTTCCAAGTGGTGACTGAGGGGAGCAGGCTGTTTTTGTCAAGTGCTTCTGGCATGCCCTAGGGCCTTTCCTAAGCCCTCTGTCTCAGCTGTCCAATGAATAATCAAGGAGAAATGATATTCAGAGAATATCATAGAATATTACATAATATAATCTTGGAAGTGGTATCCATCTCTCCAATCCATATCCTATTGCTACAGCTAATTATGTGATCTGATGTAGAATTTGCCTTTATCACATCAAGAAACTAAAACTACTTTGTTAGTATGAGAAAATTGACTTGAAATAAGATACAGAAATATGATGAAGAACAGAATGAATCATGTGTGTGGAGGCAAAATTAGAAGAAAGCATATTTTAAATTGGCTAAATATGAAATTTAAAAGCAGGTGAAAAGAAGATAGATGATAGAAAGAAGCACGGAAGGTAACATTGATAGTGAACATATAAGCTGAATATATGGGGTTGTGTCAGAATTATGAGAGTTCTGTAATTGCCTATACACACTGACTTCTGAAAAATCTAAAGCTAAAGCTCAAAAGTAATAATTTTGGTTATAAATTTATAGAGAATCACAAATGTGATAGCGAAGCTTATGCTACATTTTAAAAGCATGTTTATTTTAAGCTTTTTTTTTTTTTATCAGAAACTCCTGTGAAAAACTAGCGAAAACTATGGAACCTCTACTTAGCAAACTGAAAATGCACACTTATTCACAAAAATCTCCACTCAGTTTCTGTGAAACCCCAAGTATTCCAAATTCCCAGAATATGATTTTCCATGTTAGAATATGGAAACAAAAACGAAACAAACTAAAAACTTTACTTGAGGTACATGTCAATGTCAAAAAAACACTATATGCTGGGAGAATTTGAAATTGCATCAAAGTATTTTCAGTCACAATTTGGATTAGGGAATAGCTCCCAGGACAAAATTATCATATTTTTAGAGAATCTGGTATTCTTGGAACTGAGGAAACAATCTCTCTCTTTTTCAAATTAGTATTAATTCTTCTACTGATTAAAAATAATATTTTACAGACACCTCACCAAAGAAGACCTGCAGATGTCAAATAAGCATATGAAAAGATGCTCTACACAATATATCATCAGGGAAATACAAATTAAAACATTGAGATATCACTGCACACTTATGAGAATGTCCAAAATCCAGAACACTGGCAACACCAACTGCAGCGAGGATGAGCAAAACAAAAACAAAAAACCTCTCATTCATTGAAAGAAAGTTTGATTGTTTCTTTCAAAGCTAACTATAACACATAGCACAGGGAAATCAGCTTGGTGCTTTGTGACCACCTAGAGAGGTGGGAAAGGGAGGGTGGGAGAGAGACACAAGAGAGAGGAGATATGGGGATATATGTATATGTATAGCTGATTCACTTTGTTATAAATCAGAAAATAACACACCATTGTAAAGCAATTATACTCCAATAAAGATGTTAAAAAAACACAACAAATAAAAACAAAAAAACAAAAACAAAACAACAACAACAAAAACTAAACTATATGATCCAGCAACTGTGCTCCTTGGTATTTACCCAAAAAAGTAAATTTATATCCACATAAAACTTATGTCCACACAAAAACCTGCACATGGATGTTTATAGCAGTTTTGTTCATAATTGCCACAACTTGGAAGCAACCAAGATGTCCTTCAGTAGGTAAATGGCTATATAAATTATGGTACATTCAGACAATGGGATATTGTTCACCACTAAAAAGATATGTGCTATCAAGCCATGAAAAGACATGGAGGAATCATAAATGCATATTATTAATTGAAAGCAGCCAATATGAAAAGGCTACATATTATATGATTCTAACTATATGAAATTCAGGAAAATGCAAAACTAGGAGACAGTAAAAAGATCAGTGGTTGTCAGTGCTTGGTTGGTGGGAGGAGAGGGATGAATTGGTGGAGCACAGAGGATTTTTAGCACAGTTGAAATACTCTGTATGTTACCATAATGGTGGATACATGTCATTATATATTTAACCGCTTAGAATGTACAAACACCAAGAGTGAATTCTAATGTAAAATATGGACTTTGAGCGATTATGATGTGTCAGTGTAGGTTCATCCATTTTAACAAATGTACCACTCTAGTGGGAGATGTTGATAATGGGGAGGCTATGCTTGTGTGGGGCAGAGGGCCTATGGGAAATCTCTGTACATTCCTCTCAATTTTTCTGTGAATCTAAAGCCTTTTTAAAAAAGCCTTTTAAAAATAATGTTTAAAAAATACCCAGAAGCAATCTTCCTCATAATAGCCTCAAAAAATTCTACCCAGGACAGTATAAATCTACTAACCTTAAAGATGAACCACCTCCTCTCCCCAAATTTCCTTACATACAACTTTCTTTGTTGTTTTTTTTCCCCACAGATATCTCTTTTACTGGTCTTGATAATAAGAACATATGATTGCAGGTGAATTTGGAGCAGCATAAGAATAAGTGATTAAGTCTTAAGTTCTGCAGCTAAAGTGTGCCTGGTTCACTTGCATCCTCAAAGAATATTCTAGTTTTATAGCAGGTGGAGTGATATAAGCTAAGACAGAATTTTTCAGTTCTTTGTACTCAAGGATACCATTAGAAAGAGAAATGTCACTTGGGATTGTTGGCGAATGAGATGATGCATTAAAATCATTTAGCACTGCACCTGGCCTGTACTAATTGTTCAAAAAATGTAAGCTACTCTTCAAATATTATTAGCTATCAACATTCTACATAAGAAAAAAATAAGACTTACTACTATTTTTTGTTAATGCATATACATAATTATGTTAGTTTTCTATTTTTATTTTGTATTGGCTGCCAGCTTTCCTTGGCTTCTGGCTGCAACACTCCAATATCTATCTCCATCTTCACATCACCTTGTCCTCTGTGTGTTTTATACCTCTCTGCGTACCTCTTATAAGAACACTTTTGATGACCTTGAGAGCCCATCCAGATAATCCAAGATCATTTCTCCATTACAAGACCCTTAACTTAAACACATCTACAAAGACCCTTTTTCCAAATAAGGTAATATTTACAGGTTCCAGGTGTTGTATATTGTTTATTTCAGATTTTTCTTGTTTCTTGAGGTAGGCCTGTATCACTATAAACATCCCTCTTGGAACACCTTTTGCTGCCTCCCATAGATTTTTTTTTTTCCATTGTCTTAAGGTATTTTATTTTTTTCAATTTATTCATTGACCCATTGGTTGTTCAGTAACATGTAGTTTAACCCCCACATATTTGTGACATTTCCAATTTTTTCTCTTGTAATTGATTTCTAGTTTCATATTCTTGTGGTAAAAATAATTCTTGATATGATTTCAGTCTTCTTAAATTTATTGAGCTTGTTTTCTGGCCTAACATAGGCTCTATCCTAGAGAATGTTCCATGTGCAGTTCAGAAGAATGTGTATTCTTCTTTTGGATGGAGTTTTCTATATATATTAATTTTATCTGATCTAATCTTCATTTAAGGCTGATGTTTTCTTATTGATTTTCTGTCTGGATAATTTATCCATTGATGTATGTGGGGTATTAAAATCCCTTACTATTATTGTATTGCTGTCAACGTCTCCCTTTAGGCCTGTTAACATTTGCTTTATATGTTATGTGCTCCTATGTTGAGTGCATAAATATTTACAAATGTTATATCTTCATGCTGATTGATCTCTTTATCATTATTAATTCCCACTTTGTCTTTTATTACAGTCTTTGTTTTGAAGTCTATTTTGTCGAAGTATAGCCACCCCAGCTTTCTTTTTATTTCCATTTGCATGAAACATCTTTTTTCATCCCTTTATTTTCAGTCTGTTTGTGTCCTTATATTGAAGTGAGTCTCTTATAGGCAGCTATAGATGGGTCGCATTTTGTTTTATCCATTCAACAACTTTGTCTTTTGATTGGAGCTTTTAGTCCATTTTTATTTAAAGTAATTATTAATAGCTATGTACTTATTGCCATTTTGTTCATTGTTTTCTGGCTGTTTTGTAGTTACTCTCTGTTTCTTCTTCTCTTGCTTTCCTTCCTTGTGGTTTGATGACTTTCTATAGTGATATACTTCAGATCCTTTATCATTATCTTTTGTGTATCTACTATAGTTTTTTGCTTTGTTGTTACCAAGAGGCTCACCTATGACAGTCTATTCTAAGTTAATAGAAAATTAAGCTTGAACATGTTCTAAAACTGTACATTTTTGCTCCACCCCCCATTTTAATGCTTCTAATGTCACATTTTCCATCTTTTTATTTTCTGCAACTCTTAACTAATTATTGCAGATATAGTTATTTTTACTACTTTGTCTTTTAACCTTCATACTAGCTTTTTTTTTAAATTTTTTTGTTTATTTGTTTTTATTTATTTATGGCTGTGTTGGGTCTTTGTTTCTGTGTGAGGGCTTTCTCTAGTTGTGGCAAGTGGAGGCCACTCTTCATCGCGGTGCGCGGGTCTCTCACTATTGCGGCCTCTCTTGTTGCGGAGCACAGGCTCCAGATGCGCAGGCTCAGTAATTGTGGCTCACGGGCCTAGTTGCTCCGCGGCATGTGGGATCTTCCCAGTCCAGGGCTCAAACTCATGTCCTCTGCATTGGCAGGCAGATTCTCAACCACTGCACCACCAGGGAAGCCCCCATACTAGCTTTATAAGTGATTAATCTACTACCTTTACTAATATTTACCTTTACCATTGACATTTTTACTTTCATGTATTTTCTTGTTACTAATTAGTGCCCTTTCTTTTTACCATAAAGAAGTCCCTTTAACATATCTTATAAGGACAGTTTAGTGGTGATGGACTCTTAGTTTTTGTTTGCCTGGAAAGCTCTTTATGTCTCCTTCAATTCTGAATTATAACTTTGTCAGGAAGAGTATACTTGGTTGGGAGTTGTTCTTGTTGTTTTGTTTTATTTTGCTTATTTTTTGCACTTTGAATATATCATGTCACTGCTTCTTTGCTGGCAAAGTTTCTGCTGATAAGTCTTCTGAGAGTCTTATGGGGGTTCCCTTGTATGTAACACATTGTTTTTCTCTTGATGCTTTTAAGATTCTCTCTTTAGCTTTAACTTTTGACATTTTAATTATAATGTGTCTTGTTGTGGGTCTTTTGGGTTCATCTTATTTAGAAATCTCTGGGCTTCCTGGATCTGGATGTCTCTTTCTTTCTCCAGGTTAGGGATGTTTTCCTTTTTCTCTTTCTCTTCTCCTCTGGGACCACTTATAAGGTGAATGTCATTTTGTTCAATGTTGTCCCACAGGTCCCTTAAGCTATCTTCACTTTTTAAAATACTTTCTTTTTGCTTCTCTGTTTGGATTGTACCACTACCCTGTCTTACAGATCACTGATGGTTTTTTCTGCATCATGTAGTCTGCTGTTGAACCCCTCTTGCATATTTTTTAGTTCAGCTGTTGTGTTCTTCATTGTATGCTGTAAGATGACCATTACTTTGAACTCTTTATCAGATAATTACTTATTTCTGTTTTAGTAAGGTTTTTTCTGGGGTTTTATCTTTTTTGTTTGGAACATGTTCCTCTGTCTCCACATTTTGCTTGGCTCTTTGTGTTTGGCTGTATGCATTAGGCAAAACAACTATCTCTCCTACTTTTGAAGGAGTGACTTTGTGTAAGAGATGAACCTTACTGTTTAACCTTACCCAAGCTGTTGGTTATCTCTTGAACTTTTGTGATTGTCTAAGAAGCCTGATTCTTTCTTGAGAGGTCTCAGTTTTGAAGGTTCCAAGAAATATTCTGATTGCTTCACACCTGCTATTTTTAATTCTTGTTTTATTAAATTGTTAAATCAAATTTGCATGGATCTTTTATAATGCAACTTGGCAATATTTAAAAATACAATAAAAATTTTATAATTTTTGTTATAGTAAATGTTCTCAAGGAAAAAAAAAATATCCAAAGCAAGGAAAAAGCTTGAGCACTATATAATGGCAGTTGCATAAATGACTAAGAGTCCATTATACGTCATCAACTGTGTTCAGGATTTGTTCTCATGTAATTAGTATAAGAGGTAGCTGAAGAGGCAAGCTATATTATATACGTTTTGCAGATGAAGAAATTGAGGCTCCAAAGGTTAAGTAATTTTTGTGATCGTAGTCTAGTGTATTTATACTATGATTGCCACTATTAAGTCCTGGCATATTAGATCATTATAGGGTTAAAAACAAACCAGGAATGAAAGAAAGAGACAGAGAAAAGAGAAAGAGAAGAAATACAAAATAGAGGAAAGGAAGGAAGGAAAGTGGGAAGGAAGGAAGGGAGGAAAAGAAGAAAGTATAGAAGAAGGAAAGGGAAACAAGGAAATACTTTGGGAAAAAATAACCACTTCCAAGAATTACACAATCTGTATAATGCATAGATACAATAGAGGGAAGAAAATGATAATTTTTTTTGGATTTGTACTATTGGGGGTATTATTACCCCCTTTACAGTGTTCTGAAATGTTATTGTCTCTTTATAATAATAATTAAAAGAAGGGAAAAGACCCTCCATATCCCCTTTATTTCCAACTTAGCTAACACAGATAGCTTTTTTTAAAAAGTTCTTTCTTTTACAAAAAAAGCTTCCTTTTAACCCTCCTTTGTACTTTGCCCCATCTCTACTGTGATTCTTCCAGATGGTCTCAAGGGCAGCTGGAGCAAGAGTGGTTTCTAGACAGTACAATGAGTTCAACTGAGCCTGGCATATTCAGGGCTTTTTTTTTTCCTTTTTTCTTAACACCTGGATGCCAATTTTGTACTCCCTTCCCTGATATGCCTTACATAATAGCTGGTCTAAGGGAGAGAAAAACTACTGCTGTCACTCGTTTGTGTGTTCTGGAAATGTGCAGTGGTTTGTGGTCCTCATAATCAGAAGGCATGCTGAGCTGCCACATAAGTGGGGGGGGAATCAAGAAGGTTGGGAGGTCTGATGCTTACAGTTGTAACACATGGTTTGGCTTCAAAAGCAAGGATAATGATGCTTTAAGATTAGGGCTGTGTGTGCCACACACAACAGAGAATGAACCAATTATGGGGTGCTTCAGTTCATTATAATTGAACAAAGTGTGGTTTATAACCTAAATTACTTTGATAATTTTACCTCTTTTCTTTACCTCACTAGCTCCCCCATTTTGGCTCCACTAAAATTCCATCCTAGCTCCATAATGATACAAATCCCAGCATATTCTAGTTACTGATTCTTTGCCAACCACCCCCTTCCCCGAGACTTGCCTCCAGGAACACCTTGAGAACAGAGACTTTTTTATTACATATTTTTAGCTCTCAGAAACTAAAGCAGTCTGCTGCATAATACAGTCTCTCTCTCTCTTGCTTTAAAGTAATTTAAATGTGATTTCCTGGAGTGTTTTTAATTTTACTGGGGTCAATAGGGGAAGATAGCCAAAATAAGGTTATAAACAGACGTAGCTGAATGCAAGTAATCAATGTATCTTAAAACTAGCTACCCCATAGAAATGAGACCACACAAAATTGAAAAGATTACAGATTTTCCCCCAATTTCTACAGATTGTAAAAGCCCTTTTAAAATTACTTATTTTCTAATATTTTCTTTAATTTGTTAAAATAACTTCACAATATTAACCTCTACTCCCCACCAAACAATGGCCAATTATAGAAGAAGAAACAAAAGCACTCTTCAGGGGAGAAAGAATTCCTAGTTTCCACAACTGAATTCGTTCTTCCTACTAGGGTTTATTAAATTTTGTAAAGATCAACACATGTTAATTTCTTTATATTTCAATTTTATGTCTTTTTCCTTTCCCAAACACTATCTTAGCAAATATATAAAATGCAAATATATGTATTATGCAAATATATATTATGCATATAGATAATATATGTGTGTGTATATATATATATATGTGTGTGTGTATATATATGTAGATATCTGAAGTATGTTAATTTTTTTTAGATTGCTGGTATATCAGGTATGTTTCCTCTGCCCCACATGTTTGCCAAGTTAGGCCATACATAGTGGTCTGCCAAGGAAAAATCTTTTCCCCAGCATAATGTTTTATCTAAAGGACTAAATATTCATGGATAAAGTAATTCAGTAGATACCACTCAAAATTGTTAACTCGCAAAAATCAGTTCTAAGTAGGGAAAATGTAGTGGCTTCATGTTATGTAGTTTTCTTATAAGAATATTTTCAATCACCTGTCTCTCATTTCTACATTCAAGAACATATTGAGTGGTATGCACTGAGAAATACATTAGCTATTAGAGCTATAGAGATAAAAGACACATACTTCCTCTCAAGGAAGTCACTGCCCAGTAAGAAAGATAGACTAAGGAACACAAGATCACATGCTAAGTGCTGTAATGCAAGTCAAGTATTTAACATGTTGTTAGAGGACACATCTGGAAAGTCTTCCAAGACTAAGGGACAACTGAGTTAAATCTTGAAAGGATTTACTTAGGCATAAATGAGGGATGGGTTATTCTAAAGAGAGGCAGCAGAATGGGCAGGTAGAAAGGCCTGTGAGAACAGAGCACATTTGAAGAAAATCTAGTGAGGATTCTACAGAGATAAGCAGGAACAAGATCAAGAAGGACTTTGCTTTAAAACTTGCTTTTTATCCTGTAGGCAAAAGACTTATCAAGGGCTATGTAATGAAGTGACATGATAGTATATATTTTATAGTGATTATAATAAAATAAAGCAAGAAATAATGAGACATAATGACAACCTGGTCTAAGGTAGCAGAAACCCTAAAACTGTCTGGCATACAGTTGTGGAATACATGATTATTCTGTGAGTGAATGGTTGAAAGATGAGGATAGAGAAGGGGAAGTATTAAAAAGAAATACAGAAATTAGAAATAGATTTGATATACTTTAAGGAGCCTATGGATATGGGGGCTGATTTCCAAGTTTCTTATATGCATTACTATGTTTATAGAAGTGCACTTAATTTAACTTAATTTAGCAAGCTAGTGGAAGGAACAGAAATGAAGATATAGATTATTTTAGTATCACACTTGTTGAATTTGAGATGTCTTTGTTACATATAGGGAGCTGACTTTATGGGTCTCAAAAGAAAGGACTGAATTGAAATGCTGACTTAGGAGACATCTGCATTTAGGAGGCAGACATTTGAAATCCTGGGTGTGGATAATGTTGTCCAAGGTGAGATGTTAATATAACCAAAGAAAAGGGCTGAGTATAAAACCCTTAGTTAAAACACTATTAAAATGGATGGAGAATGATATATCTTTAAGAATTCCCCATTTCTCATTAGAAAAAGCAACCACAGAACTACAAGCAAAATGAAGAGAGAGTAGTGTTGAGAAAACAAGAGGAGAAGAGAATCCCAGAAGGAAGGAAATTATGTAAAATGTCACATGCCTAAGAAAGTTCCATTCAGATTAATTCAACAAATCCCTGTCATGAAGTACTGACAAAGTGTAGGAATCCTTTACTCATAGGACTACTGGGAAGAAAGCAGGAATCGTTGTGTGTACAGAGAAACAGGAATGAGAGTGTTGTTAAAAGGGCAGAGAATTTAGTTTTCCATTTTCTGTTTGAGGTAGGAGATAAAATCCCTGTGTTGAGATGGAGGGAGACAGAAGTTAGGTAGGGGCTTGGGTAGAGTTAGAAATTGTAGAGTGTTTTTATCTCCATTAGGAGACGGATCCAAAAAGATATTGCTGTGATCTGTGTCAGAGTGTCCTGCCTATGTTTTCCTCTAGGAGTTTTATAGTATCTGGTCATACATTTAGGTCTTTAATCCATTTTGAGTATATTTTTGTACATGGTGTTAGAGGATGTTCTAATTTCATTCCTTTACATGTGGTTATCCAGTTTTTTCACCACCACTTATTGAAAAGACTGTCATTTCACCATTGTATATTCTTGCCTCCTTTGTCATAGATTAATTGACCATAGGTGTGTGGGTTTATTTCTGAGCTTCCTATCCTATTCCATTGATCTATATTTCTGTTTCTGTGCCAGTACCATACTGTTTTGATGACTGTAGCTTTGTAGTATAGTCTGAAGTCAAGGAGCCTGATTTCTTCAGCTCTGTTTTCCTTTCTCAATATTGCTTTGGCTATTTGGGGTCTTTTCTGTTTCCATACAAATTTTAAGATTTTTTTTGTTCTAATTCTGTGAAAAATGCCATTGGTAATTTGACAGGGATTGCATTGAATCTGTAGATTGCCTTGAGTAGTATAGTTATTTTGACACTGTTGATTCTTCCAATCCAAGAACATGTTGTATCTTTCCATCTGTTTGTGTCATCTTCAATTTCTTTCATCAGCACCTTATAGTTTTCAGGGTAAAGGTCTTGTGTCTCCTTAGGTAGGTTTATTCCTAAATATTTTATTCTTTTTGATGTAATGGTAAATGGGATTGTTTCCTTAATTTCTCTTTCTGATCTTTCGTAAAGTTAAAAGCTTTTGCATGACAAAGGAAACCATAAACAAAATGAAAAGGCAACCTACAGAATGGGGAAAATGTTTGTAAATGATGTAACCAACAAGGGATTAATCTCCAAAATATACAAACAGTTCATACAGCTCAATATCAAAAAATAACAAACAACCCAATCAAAAAATAGGCAGAAGATATAAATAGACATTTCTCCAAAGAAGACATACAGATGGCCAAAAGGCACATGAAAAGATGGACAACATTGCTAATGATTAGAGAAATGCAAATCAAAACTACAATGATGTTTCACCTCACACCAGTCAGAATGGCCATCATCAAAATGTCTACAAATAATAAATGCTGTAGAGGGTGTGGAGAAAATGGAACCCTCCTACAATGTTGGTGGGAATGTAAATTGATACAGCCACTATGGAGAATAGTATGGAGGTTCCTTAAAAAACTAAAAATAGAGCTACTATATGATCCAGCAGTCCCATTCCTCGGCATATATCTGGAAAAGATGAAAACTCTAATTCAGAAAGTTACATGCACCCCAATGTTCATAGTAGCACTATTTACAATAGCCAACACATGGAAGCAACCTAAATGTCCATCAATAGAGGAATGGATAAAGAAGATACGGTGTGTGTATATATATATATATATATATATATATATATATATATATATATATATATATATATATAATGGAATACTACTCAGCCATAAAAAAAGAATGAAGTAATTCCATTTGTGGCAACATGGATGGACCTAGACATTATCATATTAAGTGAAGTAAGTCAGATAGACAAAAATGAATATCATATGATATCACTTATATGTGGAATCTAAAATAATGATACAAATGAATCTTTTACAAAACAGAAGAAGACTCACGGACATAGGAAACAAACATATGGTTACCAAAGGGGAAAGGTGGAGAGAAGGAATAAATTAGGTATACACACTATTATATATAAAATATATAACCAATGAAGACCTACTGTATAGCACAGGGAACTGTACACAGTATTTTGTAATAACCTATATGGGAAAAAAATCTGAATCTGAAAAAAATTTATATATATATATATGTACTGAATCACTTTGCTGTACACCTGAAACTAACACAATATTGCAAAGCAACTATACTTCAATAAAATATAAATAAATAAGTAAATAAATAAATTGAATATAGTCAAGCAAAAAAAAGAAAAGAAAAAAAATTGTAGAGTGAGATGACCAGGCACCCATAAAGGATAATTGGGTTAGTCCTAGAGAAGATTCAGACTCTATTGGAGACAAAATAGAGTGGAGCGATACAAGGTGACTACTCAAAAGAATCACAATACTTGAATGACAAGTGGCTCTTTTCTATAAATACGGATTTACAAAATGATCTGTGAATATTTGGGTCTGTCCCAGAAATATTGTACAAACTTGCTTTTCTAGGCTGAAATCCATTGATCACAATTCAAACAGGTAGCTCAGGGAGATAGGACCTTTTTTCATATGAACATATCATATACTTTTGCGTAGAAAACAACATTCCTTGGAATTATCGAGATAATACTAAGTAATGTCGTCATTTGGTTACTTCTCCCTTTTCCAAGAGATCATGGTGCAACTTGTTCATAATTCTCACAGTAACCCTCTACATGACCTACTATATTCCTGTGAAATTAAATATTTACTAAATGATTGAATATTTGCCATTACAAATCGGCTGTGAAGTAAAATAATCAGCATTGTCTAGGAGCCAAAAAAATAAAAACTCGTTTAAGTAAAAATTAGTTCATATTATCTTAGCTGCTTCCATAAATTGGCACTGCCTACTGAGACCTGAGTATGAATGAAAATTTAGAGACTGATGAATGTAAGTGTGTGTAAAAAATTGTCAATAAATATACATATAAGTCTTTATAATCTGGAAGACTTCCATTAAAAAAAAAGTCTAGTTATTTATTCGCCATTTTCTCCCAATCCAGAAACTGGAACGATCAAATTTTGCCATCCAAGTTCAAAGTTTTATGGAATATTCTAACTAGCTCCATATGCACTCTGATGACTTGAATAAGAGTGATATTGGGTATAATTAGAAAGATTTTAGAACTACTGTAAGTGTGTCAAGATAAATATGTCTTTTTATTTGCATTGCAAAATAGGGTGGAAAAATCCAAATTATGGTTAAACAAAATCTCTTGCTCCAGTAGTAGAATGAGGTTTGTAGACCTTAAAGTCTCAATGACTTGTGTATTCTTCATACTAATCTGTCTTTCCCAATCAACTAGAACCCCTATAAACACTTAAATGCTGGAGATTTTGTGATATTTAATTGTCATGAGGCAATCAGGTAATGGCTTTAGAGCAAGTTATACATTATTAGCTCAATTTGGAAATAACACATATAACAAAAAGAAGCATAAAAAGCTATAGATGAAACTTTAATGTATTTGATAACTGATGAACTATTTTCAAAGAGAGATTCTCATGCAATCTCCTTTTATTATAGACTGGAAAGGAGAATGCTTGAAGTAAACAATGAAGGGAGAAAAGCTTACCTTCGCTTTTTGTTTCTCTCACTTTTATATTTTTCCATATATGCTGTAGAACTATATAGGACATTACATTTAAAAGGAAATTCAAGATTCTGTGGAAGTTTCTTTAAGTGATTTTTTATTACATAAGGTGAAATCTAGATGTGTCATTTTTTTGTTTGTATCTATCTGTACACACACACACACACACACACACACACACAAACATATACAGAGAAAGAATATATATGGCTGTTTAAAATATTTAATTCCTTATAGTCTGTAGTGCATCTGGCATCACCAGAGAAGGTAAGACTAAATTCCAGATTATTCCTTTATAAAATATAAATTATGAGCAGAAAGAAGTACATTTAATTTAGTAAAGTCTATCCTGTCTTCATTAAAATTAAAGACTATTCACTCTAGAGTCTGGTTTTAAACACAGGATATAGGTTATATGTGAGTTAATAAGCACTAAACAATTAGGTGAAAAAATTTTTAGTTTATTATTAACAAACAGACACACAATCACATTTTTATCTTATAAAAGGGACGGTCTGTGTGATGTAATAGAATCTCAGTCTGATATAGGGTAGATCCAAAGATGGACTTACAAGATTTGGGTAGGGAATGCAGAAATGCCTGGGGTCTAGCCACAGTGAGAGCCTTTACCTTCCCTAGACTTGAAGTGGCAAGTGAGGGAACAATAGCTGGGCTTGTGGTCTTAACCCTGGGAAAGGGATACACAATAAGTAGTGTGACATTTAATAGAGGAATGTATCCACTGCTAATTTGAAGCTCAAAAGACATGTAGTCAAGGGGAAAATATCCCATGTTCATTCTTCTTCCTTCCTCTAATCTCCTGTCTTTACCTTACATTGGTATAGTCCAACCAGAGACTGGATAGCAAGTTAGCAGTAATATAATTCATGAAGATGAGCTTTTAGGCCATAGAGCATAATTAAATATGGCTAGTTGATCTCAAGAGGCAAATGAGACTATCCAGCCCTGGAATGGACTGAGATAATTTCTATTTTTTTTATTAGTTTTTCCTCCCTTTCCAAACCAATGCCTAGCCATCTTCAGTGCTCAATATATATTTGTTGAATATATGACTGTCCAGAAACACATTTTTTCCATTAAATAAGCCATAATTGTTTTGTATGCATGGAAGAAACCTCCAGTTATTAAATGGGCTATCTTCAAACTAATGTCAGTTTCTAGGTGTTTATAATCCATTTTTTTCAGTATTACCTTAAAACAACCTTCTGTGCTATTATTCATTTCATTGCATTAGGGATAGCATCATAATACCTTTATTCTTTTTTACTGTTTTTTTTTTTAAGTTCTCTATCTGTCTATTTTATGAAGGCTAACATTTTTTTAGTACCCTTCTCCTTTGCTTTGGAAAGGTTCAGATTTTCTTGATTTGGCAGAAAATTAATTGCCACCTGGATTTCTTATAACTGGAATTACAACTTTATTCTTTATTATCTTAAATCTATTCATTTTATGGATGCTTACTCTTTTATACACATAGTTTACATTCTATAATGTTACTCAAATTTAGGACTCCCTCATAAATGTATGAACATAATTTTATAAATAAATAAATGCTTAGTAGGTGATATAGGTACAATCATTGAAGTGTTTCTATTATGTATTTGTCTATAGTTGATTGAAACAAAAGAGATTGAATGCCCAATAATGTGTTATGAGGGTTATCCACTGTTTTTATGAAAACAATGATATGAAAGCAAGAGACTAACAGATACTATAAGTGGTTAATTTGCACCTTTCTTAACACACCAAAGAAATACTAAAGCAATATGAGAAATGATTCTTAATGAAAATTCCAGATAACGTTTCCATACTTAGCAGTCTGAACTCTGGAATCAATTTAATTTTCTGGATGAATTAAAAATGAATTGAATATTTGCCAAGTCCTATGGAATAGAATAATTTAATGAAATGTTTGTGCTCTAACGGAGGATTGTTCTGTGTGTCTCTAGTGGTCTCTGCAAGGGCTTCAATGAGTTTGGGAAATCTATTGAAATTTTGCACAAACATGTTTTGAATAATTTATGAACATATTTACATATCCTTAAAGGGTTCCATGTTACAATTAATGTTAGATATTTCTTTCACAGGTACCTTAGTGAGACGATCTAACCCAAACTGTATATTTCGAATAAGAGGAAACTGAGGTTTCTATATTAGCAAAATTGCAATATCTAACATCTGGCACAGACAGGACAGGAAATTGATTCTCCTGTTTCCCTTCTGAATGCTCTTTATTAACTTTGTAAGTCTGGTCTAGGTTCATTAAAAAACAAATGAAACAATATGAGCATCCATTCAATTAATTAATTCACTCACTCATTGATTTAGTAAAAAAAAAGTCTCAGTGTTTACTAGTACACAACTCTGAGTTAAATAACCATAAAATCTAGTGAATAAAGCAAGCAGTCTTTGATCTCAGTCTACAACCTTGTAAGACAGTACATAATAAACAAGTAAATAAAAGAGTATACATAATTTTAAAGTTTTGATAAATTCAATAGAAAAATTCACAAATACTAATATTTGAGATAAACAAGGAAATACATTTTGAGACATTTATACAGAGACATTTAAGCTCAAACATGAAGTATGACAAGGAACAGCCAGGTTAAAAGTGAGAGAAGAGTTTTCTAAACATAAGTAAAAATGTAAGAAGAATCTATGAGAGGCTAAAGTTTTTCTACATGTTTTTAAGGAAATGAATTGAAGCTAGGCTTGCTCTAGTACAGTGAGTTTGCTAGAAAAGGGGGCGAGTGAAAAAACTTAAGGCTGAAAACATAGGCAAATGCACCATTATGGGGGGCTTTAGAGGGCATTGAACAAGTGCTTGATATTTTCTGGAACACTACCACATTCTTTACAAACACAGCACATGTATTTCTCACAGCAAACTTTTTGAGGTAGATGTTAACTACTTTGGTTTTAGAGGTTAATAAACAGAAGCTTGTCCAAGATCACACATTTAGTAACTGTCAGAGTTAGGATTCAAAACCCGGTCTTTGAGTCAAATGATGCCTCTGTTCTTGGGCCCTACCATGTGCTAAAGTACAGTGGCCTTATTTATTTATTTTTGCCTAGTAAATCAAACTTAGATGATACAAGAGAAGCCATTTATTTTTCTTTCCATTTAATGCATGAATATCCTGTGCCCTACATAGTCAAGGAGTGGGTTTCTAAAATATGTATCAGAGGATAATTATACACACATATATTGGGAAAAGAAGTATTATGATGTGATTGGGGATCAATAATTTTTTTTTCTATATCTCACTTTTTCATTGCTTTTGTCTTTTCTCTGCCTATGGAAATGTGCTGGCCTTTTGAATATTCACTAATAACATCATCTTGGGTAAAATTTACCATATCTCAGTGACCTGAAAAAGTTCAGTTGTTCCCCGTACAGTATGTATTTTCAAGCAGCAGTTAATTTTTTAGATAGAGTTAGCCAAATATGTATTAAAATACTTCAAAGTCATGATAAGAACATAAATTTGTATTTGCAGTTACTTTAATGGCAGAACATTTCTTGTTAGATTCATTCTTTTTGTCCTCATTGGTGAAATCTGATAGAAATAAAATAGAAGATATAGAAAATATTAAAATATTTTAGCATCAGGATCAGCCAAACAAAGCCAAACAAAGGACCACACTTTATAGTTGAGAAAGCTAACCATGTGTTTTTAATGGTTAATGGAACTTTTAATTCAGTGCAAAAGGTAAATGGATAAAATGTAGAATTGTATCAAAGATTTGACTATTTTTCCCTATGTAATATAGAACAATTATTTAAAAGATAGTTGTATCTATTTTTCCATGTCATGAGATTCTCCTGCTAGATGGTCTGTGGAACTTGAAATTATAATGAAGAGCGTGACATCTCCGACAGAAATGCCTAAATTACACAGAATAATAGAGAAACAAACACAAGATTTGCAGGAGAAAGACTTCAGTTTTGACCACAATTCTGCTTCTAAATTTTTGTGTGATTTTGGGCATACTCTCTGTCTGTGGGCTATAATTTGTCCATCTATGAAATGAGTGAGTTTGTCTCATATATATACTGTATTGATATTCTTGTAACTCATAAGTTTTCATATTTGCAATTGTGATCTTCAGAAGATTCTTCACTTGTTTTGGGGGGTTAAATTTGTGGGCATTTTCAAGGTAGAAAACCTTTACACAGAGTCACTGTAGAATAGTATTAATTATGGACATCAATTTGGGGACTATATACACCCGGATTCTAATCCTATCATGGCATTAAATGTATCTGAGAAAGCTCACCAGCTATGACCTTCCTTATTCTTCTTTTAGGGAGGTCACTGCTGCAGAGCTCTTCCAGATACTTGCAACATGTTTTTCATTAAGCCCAGCAAGGGCTTCTGGACCCTCATCGTCTATGTAGGTACTTATCACCGTATTGTAAATATGGATTGAAGAGATGTGACAGCCTAGAAAATCTGTATAGACTTAGATCCACCTATATTCCCAGTAAACTCTCCTAGACTAACACCATGAAGTCTGCTTTACTTGAGACATTCAGATACAACGTGTAATAATCTCCAACAAGATAGCCAGGTGAGCCTGAGATGCCTGTATTAGACTCTTTCCTTTCACTTCAATTACCATATTCTGGTTGGATAACAATATCTTCTGAAGAGTTTATATATAACCCACCACTCAATTCTGAAATCACTTAGAATATCTTGTCTCATAGCAAACGCATTATGGATTAACACTCTCAACTCTGCCCTACTCTAGACATTTGGATAGGATCTGGAGGGCTGAATTGGAAAAAAAAAATCTTCAAAAAATGACAGTTGGGTGGATATGAAATGCCTGCCTTCTTCTCAGAAGTGGGTAATGTTGTGACAGGTGTGTTGATGCAGCTATTTTGAATAATATGGAGAAAATTATGCCTATAAGGAGGGAGGATTGGATGATTACTGCTAAATGTATTGATGCCCTGTGGAAGGAAAATGCTGAATCAAATGTTGTTAATGGCTAAGTAAAAACTAGAGAACTTCAGTTGTATCTTAAAAAGAATACCTCATTACCTATAGTGAAAGGATGGATACAATTGAATGGAAGACTAAAGACCTAATTGTTAAGAGTCACAGAGCTGCAAAGACATTTGAATACTCAGTCAAGGTGGGTCTATTATACAATGATGATGACCATAGTGGGGAAAATCTACGATCCTGAAAACTCAGAAAAGGACATATGAATGGAAACCTTTAAGGATGTTGACTTTCCAACCACCTACACTCACCTAGACCTTTTGTTCTTCCCGTGGAAGGGGCAGGTAAATTCTTGTCTTAGGATACGTTACAGAAGCCTCTCCCTTATAAGGCAATACATGCCACACCCAGGGCCATTCCCCCATCACCTTTCCTAGATGCCAGGCCAAAAATAAGGGTTAAACCCCAGAGTAATTCAGCTGTGGTTGTATTGGTTTTGATAATTGAGGAAAGAGGCTCTATCTATGTAAATAATTTCAAAAAGGAATTTACGTAACCAGGGGGTGTACTTCTAGGACTGGATTTTAAGGGTCCTAAACAGTGGGGCCAGATTGTAAGACTAGATAATAAATAATTTATTGTATAAGGGATACTTTCTTGATATATGAGATTTAACACACTGGCAGTGATCTGTGATGATGGAGTAAATCCCCTGCTGGGGTGGCTCTTAGAAGCCTGGAAAAAATCATACCCAACACTCAGTGTAGTAGAAATATCTAAGTTGAGCCGATACATGATAGAGGAAGAAATTAAGAGGTTAAGGGAAGTGAGCATTTTGGAAGGTAAACATGATGTAAAGCTAGAATATCCACTGGTGGCTTATTTTCTGCTATAGAAGGCTTGGGATACATACCATTGACCAAGGCTATCAGGAATACAATGGGGAAAGTGACACTGATATCACTAAGAAATTCTGTGATGACTCTCCTCTGCAAACCAAGGATGACTGTAAGACAGTCCCTTAGTCTCTCATTAACATACACGGAGATAATGGATTTCTAAAGTAATAGAAGCCAGGTAGTCACACTATAACCACCAGAAACCGGAATCTGCAATTACTGTAACAACTAACAACATCAAAAGAGTAGCCAAGAGGGTTTGACCTTTAGGGAGCTGAGATGGTTAATAGAGTTTGGCATCTATAAATGTAAAATAGATAAATAGCACTTTTGTTGGTTGTCTAACAATCTATTACAAAATAAACCCAAAACAAAACAAAACAAACAAAAACAAACAAACAAAAACTTCAGGAATGGAGGAATAGATACTCATTCAAAAAAAAAAGTTGTGATCCCTTCAGTTCCAAGACCTGAACTGATTTTCGGATCTGGAATCCACTGATTAAAAACGTAGCTGGGTTCCTAGGAGGAAGAGCTCTGTAGTACGAAGGAAGGTGAATACTTACTGTGATGAATTTTTAATTTAGTCAAATGCTTTTTCTGCATCTATTGAGATGATCAAATGATTTTTAGCCTTCATTTTGTTAATGTGTTATATCTTTTATTGATTGGCAGATATTGAACCATCCTTGCATCCCTAAAATAAATCCCACCTGATTATGGTGTATGATCTTTTTTATATTGTTGAATTAAGTTTGCTAATATTTTGTTGAGGATATTTTATCTATATTCATTAAAGAAATTGGCCTTTAATTTCCTTTTTCTTTTTTTCTTTTTTGGTAATGTCTTTGGTTTTGGTGTTAGGGTTATGGTGGCATCGTAGAATGAATTTGGGAGTGTTCCCTACTCTTCAATTTTTTGGAATATTTTGAGAAGTATAGGTATTAACTCTTCTTTATAAGTTTGGTAAAATTCCCTTGTGAAGCTATCTGGTCTGGACTTTTGTGTGCTTGGAGCTTTTTTTTTTTTTTAATACAAGTTCAATTTCAGTACTAGTGATCAGTCTGTTCATACTGTCTATTTCATTCTGATTCAGTCTTGGAAGATTATATGTTTCTGGCAATTTGTCCATTTCATTTAGGTTGTCCAATTTGCTAGCATATCACTGTTCACAGGTTTCTCTTATAATTTTTTTGAATCTCTGTGATATTGGTTGTCATTTCTTCTCTTTTATTTCTTATTTTAGTTGGGTCCTCTCTCTTTTTTTCTCTTGATGAGCCTGGCTAAAGGCTTATCAATTTTATTTGTCTTTTCAAAGACGAGCTCTTGATTTCATTGATCTTTTCTATTTTTTTGTCTTTTCTAATTCCTTTTTGTCTTTTTCTAATTCCTTTTCATGTTAGTAAGGTTGCTTATTTGAGATTTTTCTTGTTTCTTAAGGTAGGCCTATATTGCTATAAACTTTCCTCTTAGAACTGCTTTTCCCATAGATTTTGGAAAGTTGTGTATTTATTTTCATTTGTATTGATATATTTTTTGATTTCCTCTTAGATTTCTTCATTGACCCATTAATTTTTTTTTAGTAGTGTTTTGTTTAGTCTGCACATTTGTGTTTTTCACATTTTCTTCCTATAATTATTTCTAGTTTCAAACCATAGTCACTGGAAATAAATGCTTGATATAATTTCTGTCTTCTTAAATTTGTTTAGACACGTTTTGTAGACAAGTGCATGATCTATCCTGGAGAACATTCCATGTACACTTGAGAAGTTTGTGTATTCTGCTGTTTTGGATGGAATGTCCTACAGATGTCTATTAATTCCAACAGGTCTAATGTGTCACTTAAGGCCAGTATTTTCTTATTGATTTTCTGTCTAGATGATCTATCCACTGATGTTAAGTGGGGTCTTAAAGTTCTGTACTATTATTGTATTGTTGTCAATGTCTCTCTTTATGTCTATTAATATTTCTTTTATATATTTAGGTCCTCCTATATTAAGTATGGCAGGGGTCCCCAATGCCCGGGACACAGACCGGTACCAGTCCATGGCCTGTTAGGAACTGGGCTGCAAAGCAGGAGCTGAGTGGCAGGCAAAGAGCAAAGCTTCATCGGCTGCTCCCTATCACTCTCCACTGCTCGCATTTCCACCTGAACCATTCCCTCCCCCCCACCAGGAGTGGAAAAATTGTCTTCCACAAAACCAGTCCCTTGTGCCAAAAAGGTTGGGGAATGTTGAGGTATGGGAGAGATATATATACATACACACATACATATATATATCCTCTTTTTGTATTTTTACCTTTATCATTATATAATGGTCTTCTTTATCTTTTGTTATACACTTTGTTTTAAAGTCTGTTCTATGTGATATGAGTATTGCTACCCCTACTTTCTTGTCATTTCCATTTGCATGAAATATATTTTTCCATCCCCTCACTTTCAGTCTGTGTGTGTCATTAGCTCTGAAGTGAGTTTCTGGTAAGCAGCATTTAAATTAGTCTTTTTTTTTAAATCCAATCAGTACACTGTGTCTTTTGATCTGAGCATTTAGTCCATTGAGATTTAAAGTGATAATTGATAGGTATGTACTTATTGCCATTTCGTTTCTTATTTTCTGGTTGTTTTCCATTTCTATGTTCTTTTCTTCTTTTAGTTTGTGTCTTGTGGTTTGGTGATTGCCTTTAGTGGTATTCTTCTGTTACTTTCTCTCTAAATTTTGTGTATCTATTGTAGGTTTTTGATTTGTGGTTACTATGGGGTTCATATATGTTGAGCTACAACTATATCTGCTTGTTTTAAACTGGCAGTCATTTTAGCTCCAATGCATTCTAAAAGATATTTTTTACTCCTTTTCCCCACATTTAGTATTTTTTATGTCATGTTTTACATCTTAATGTTTATTCTAGTTATAGTTGATTTTACAATTTTTTGTCTTTCAGTCTTCATACTACCTTATTTAAGTGGTTGATCCACAGTCTTTACTGTATATTTTCCTTTACTAGCAGGATTTTTTCCTTTCCTATAAATTCTTCTTGTTGTAGCATTTCCTTTTAGACTTTGGGAAGATCTTATAACATTTATTTTAGGGTAGGATTAGTATTGATGAACTCTTTTAGTTTTTGCTTGTCTGAGAAGTTCTTTATCTCTCCTTCAACTCAAAATTATAATCTTGCTGGGTAGAGTATCCTAGATTGCACTTTTTTTCCTTTCAGCATGTTAAATATATCATGTCACTCCCTTTTGGCCTGCAAAGTTTCTGCAGAAAAATCAGCTGATAGCCTTATGGAGTTTCCCTTTTATGTGACTCTTTGTTTTTCTCTTGATGACTTTAGAATTCTATCTTTATCTTTAACTTTCACCATCCTAATTATGATATATCTTGGTGAGGGTCTGTTTAGGTTCATCTTGTTTGGGACCCTCTGTCTTCCTGTATCTGGATATCTGTTTCCTTCTTCATGTTCAGGAAGTTTTTAGCCATAATTTCATCAAATTGATTTTTTAAGGCCTTTCTCTCTCTCTTCTCCTTCTGGAATGTTGGTATGCTTGGTGTTGTCCAAGAGGACCCTTAAACTGATCTAATTTTTTAAATTTGTTTTTCTTTGTGCTCTTCTGGTTGGATGTTTTCCATTATTCTATCTTACAGATCACTTATGCATTCTTCTGTATCACCTACTTTGTTGTTATTTCCTTCTAATGTGTTTTTAAATTATTTATTTATTTTAACATCTTTCTTGGAGTATAATTGCTTTACAATGGTGTGTTAGTTTCTGCTGTATAACAAAGTGAATCAGCTCTACATAAACATATATCCCCATATCTCCTCCCTCTTGTGTCTAATGCATTTTTAATTTCAATTATTTTATTCTTCATTTCAGACTGGTTCCTCATTATGTTTTCTAGTTCCTTATTTAATATATAATATATAAATTCTCACTGTGTTCACTTTTCCCTAATTCAGTTAGTATTCTTGCCACCAATGCTTTGAATTCTTTATCTGGTAAATTATTTCTATTTCATTAGTTGTTTTTTCAGAGGTTTTTCTCTTGCTTTTGAAATTGAGACAAATTCCCCTGTCTTTTAATATTGTTTCTTTTTATCTTTCTCTGAAATAAGGTGAAACAGTTAACAATTCTGGTATTAAAGAGGTGTCCTTGTGTGGGAGCATCCCTATACAATCTCCATGTGCCCAGTGACTTTGGTGGGAGAGTTAGATCTGAAGTGAGCAGGAGTCACATCTTCCCCCAACGTGTGTTGACAATTAATAGGAGGTGGACCTGGAGGTGGAAGGGCTAGGACCAGATCCAGATGTGAGCTCGGGCTTCTCCTCTTCTCAGTGGCCAACACCACCTTATCAGGGCAGGGTCAGTTGCTGAAGCAGAAGCCCTGATGATCAGGTCCTTTCTGGCTCCATCCTCTCTAAGTGTGTGCTCTCCCCCAACCCAGCACTGGCACCCACATCCCAGAGGGGAGATATTCTGGAGCAAGAGGAGCTTGAGCAGGTGCCTGGTGTGGGCCAGGACATGGGTTGTGGTGGTCCTGGCCCCAGTCAGAGTTCCAGACTGCTCCTGATGTGCTGCCGGCATAAGTGTCAGCAGTGGCTGCCCTCACCCCATTCAGATCCTGTTCAAGGTCTGAGTCAGCTCTGTCTCCCAAAATTGTGCACTCTCATGGGCAACTACAGACCACGTCCTAGTGTGGAGCTGTGCCACAGAGCAAAAGGGCCCAGAGTGGGTGCTCAGTTCAGACTCGAAACCGGCCAGAGTCTTGGACAGTTTCAATCTTCTTCCTCTGCCTTGTTTCGTGAGTAAGCAAGTGTGTGCACACTCTTCATGAGCGGAGTCTAGGTTTCTTACAGCCTTCCTGTTAATCTCCCTGGTTTTCAACCCATCTAAGGGGACTGTCTTCCCAGTGTCAGACTCCAGGGTGGAGGTGCCCAACACATGGCTCAAACTGCTCACTTCCCTGTGAGGATCTCCAAGCCTCTGTAATCCCCCTCCTCTTTTGTGAGGCCTCCCAGGGGCACAGGTCCCCACCTGATCACTTCTCTTCCCTTCCTATGTGATTCCACCTGGATCTTTCTCACAGCTTTGGTTGTACAAGAGTCTTTCTGCCAGTCTCCATTTTATTTTCAGTGAGAATTTCTCCACATGCAGATGTATCTTTGATGTGTTCATTGGGGGAAGTGAGCTTCATGGCCTTCTGTTCCACGGTCTGGATGTCCTCTTAAAGAATAATTTGTAAGCCACATTTTAAGGAAGGTAATGTTATTCACATCAGGATATGGAAAAATAATGAATAGAGAGAAACAGGTGAATAATGTATAATGTGTATATGTAAGTGAAGTTTATGGTGAGAGCAGATTTAAAAACAAAGTATTTATAAACCAAATTCAACTTCATTTAATTGTTAAATGCAATATATGAATAAGAAATTCAATTGGCTAAAACCTCACATCTTGAACACTCATGTCTGGGTTAAATCACTGGACCTTTAGGTGTCTTACACAGTATCACTAACGTGGCTCAGTGAAATAATAAAAACACAGAGAGCAGCACAATTTGTGTCACATGGATGGAAAATGCATGAAGACAAATGCATTTTCTGAGCATTACCAATTCAACACCTCTCACCCCTCATGGTCTGCATTCTGTATTTGCTAAGAAATGAAAGTTACGACTTGAAATACAAAGCTGGCTTTCAGTTGTGGACTTTTACAACTCCTGTAATCTGTTATGAACTAGCTCAGATTTTAGAGCCTACCTCTTCTGGTCCAGACACTGAATGTGCTTGAATAGTTTTATTTGCTATATTGTTGGGTTTATATAGAAAATGCTAAAAGCAGACAGTGACACAACTCTGCATTAGCAAAGCTATCATGCAAATGAAGCTATGACTTCTTAGCTAAAAGGATAAAGGGAACCTAAAAGGTCTGATTCTGAGGATGCAGCCTGCCTTCACAGAGTCTAACTAGTAGAACTTCAAGAGGGTTGGACAAAAGTATGGGAGAATTTTCTTCCGGTGTACATTCATTGGATAAATTAGACACACTCACTTGTCCAATCCTATGCCAAGTGGTTGCCATAATGCATTATGTTATTAGTAGCCATCCTGGACTCATGTTTCTGTCAACAACTGAAGAGAACTGAAATTACTGGGAGAAAAATGTATTGCAGTATCATAATTGCACAATATTTTGCATTGGCACAGTAGTCCTCTATGGCTTTGTGGATAATCAATTCACATTCAAATTTGGTGAGTTTCTGCTAACACTTATGGCCACAGATGGTATTTATGATCATAACTGCAGACAATACCTCTTAAAAATCTTGCCACACTCTCTTTCTCAGTAACCTTGTTTATCAGACCACTTGGACTGCTTTTTTGGTCATTAAGAACTTTAAGTTTCCTGGAAATCTTTGGGTAATCTTGGTTTTCTTATTTTAAGAGAACATAGAACCAGGAATTACAGTGTTGTCAGTACCATAGCTAACATTTCAAAAACTAAAAGATTATTTTAATTATGAAATACAGGTGTGGTGATTTCTGGAAATACTTAATATTTCAATATATTTTAGTTATAAATAACTATGAAAATATGAGGATTATTTTTCATAAGTGTAGGTACAATTAGTCATTGGCTCTTAGCTGTTCCTTGGCAATGTAAGTATTTATAATGTAAAACTAGTCTCATGTTATTTAAATACAAGTCTCAGTGGAGTATTTGCTTTTACATTAATTTCTGCCTAACTTTAAATGTTAGATGTAGTTTGTCTAACTTAATATCATCAATATTTGTACTTTTTCAGTTCATGGTTACATGTTTCTTGAGTTATGATAATACAGTTAACATTCTCCCCAGCAAAAAATTTAAAAAGTAAAAGTGGTATACAAAGATTTTAAGTGGGTGTTCAAAAATAAATCTATATTTTTTACGTTCTAGAACACACAGAAAAAATACAGAAATATTGGAAGTAAAAGGATAGGCAAATGCATGCAAATAATTATCAAAAGGAACTTATGTGGTTACATCATAAAATTAATTTTAAGGCAAATTACATTATTAGGTATAGGAAAGTTATTTTATAATTAAAAAAACTGAAACTCAACAAATGGTATAATAATTTAAATGTTTATATAATATCATAGCATATAAATATATAAAGCAAAAAATAGGAAACTATAGGCATAGAACTCCTATAGTTTAAAATCTCCCATAGGAGATTTTAAAACACTTTTCTCATTGGAGGAGATGTTTGCAACTAATAGATAAGTAAGTCCTAGACTTCAAACCCATAGAATAGAGATTATAATCAACAATACTATATTAAAAACTTCAAAGTTGCTAAGAGACTAGATCTTAATTGTTCTCACCACAAAAAATAGGTAATTATGTGACATGATAGAAATGCTAGCTAATGCTACCTTGGTAAGCATATTGCAATATATGAATGTATCATATCAATACGTTGTACACCTTAAACTTACAAAATGTGATATATAAATTATATCTCAATTTAAAAAAGAAAAAAGAAAAAGCAGATAAAAATCTGTAAGGAAATAGACTAGATGATATCAACAGCAAAACTAGCAATCATCAGTTCATGGACAGTTATAAAATATCTAACTACAAAACTCAAAACTACACATTCTCTTAAAGCATGCATAGTACATTTAAATAATTGACTATATCCTGGGAAATGAAGCAAATTTCAATAAATTTGAAGTGATTGATATGCATATATATAACCTATAGACTCAAATTATATTGGTAAGTTCTGCCTAGATTCCACAGTAAGATAATTGATAAAAAGCTGAAATATGGGAAGAAGGAAATGGAAAAGCTAGTAAAACTGAGACAGGTTGAAAAATAAAATAAAGGACCATTAAAAATCACTGGTGCTGAATGACCAAGTTGTATAATAAGAATTTGTCCCATAATGTTATTTGTCATATATATTTCTCAAAGATCTTCAGCAATGCATACTAGTTTTTAAATAGTTTTCATAAATTATGCTATAAGTATATATAGGAAAATTTAAAAAGGAAATAAATTTTACACCCAGTGTTCATACCCACAACTGCTAAATCATAGCCCAGGAAGTCAAAGGCTTTATAACAGTGTAAGCTCTCAGAAATTTTCAGAGACCTTATAAAGTCCCTTGTTTTCTGAAGTCTATAACTCTGTATGTGTGAAGAGTGAGGAGGAGAGGTTCATTTACTTAAGATATACAGCATCTAAGAACTACCAGAGGACATCTCAGTGACACCACATTGATAGCTATTCTTTCTTTCAGCTTCATAATGTAAACACTGGTCTTGTGTAAATAGCACATTTGAAAGAGAGATGAGGGTCCATCATAGATGGTAGACAGACTAAAGGGTTAATTTTTTCATTCTCTCCTTTTTATGTATTATAAATTACATCTCACTAAGCTGTGAATTCCACACAGGCAAGGAATGTGTTGGCCACCTTAGGGATGTGTCATTTTAATACAAACATTCTATTTTTACATTGCATTTGGATGAATCCATAGAAATTAAAAAAACTCCAATTGAAACATTTATGTTGCTGTCATGACTAAAAAATATGCATGGAATTCAATGTGATATAGTTATGTTACACATATTTTTTATATATTTTGAATTCAGGATACATAATTCTTAGTTCTGGAACCATATTTCCAGAAAATCTGTTGGGTATTTTTCAGCCACTGGAGTTTTGTAACAATCATTCCTACTGGGTCTCAGGAATCCTGCCAAAATTCTGACTCAGACTGTCCTAAAGGTATTAGTCATCTTTAAATATTTTTGTAGTATTACTTTTGTGGGACTATATTGTGTTTAAATGGTTCTTTTGAAGGGGAGGTTTTGTAATATTAATAATTTGTCAGTAATTCTATGACTACTCAGTTCAGTCGAAACCTGGAGATTGCTATTGGTTTAAGCAGTTAAGCTATGTAGCTAGGCTTTCTTTAAATCAGTTCATTTTAAGTGTGAAGCATATGATCTCTAATTCTAAAACAGCCAGTACAGTCATAGAACTTTAATCAAATTGGATGAGACCAGGGAAAGCTGTTCATTAAGGCATAAGTCAATTCTAGTGGTTTTGGGATATTGATTGTTTTATGAGTTCTGCTTTCATAAGCTAGATGTTAAATAGTGAAGCTGGACTAGATATATGAATTTGTATTCTTCTCACCTGGGCTTTTGCCTTCACATTTTAATTTTTCTTCCTTTCCAACTTTAATCTCCTATTTTTTTCTTTTGCCTTGGCTGTATGTTCCACATTAAGATGTGATTTCCTTGACATATTTGAGTTGACTCCAATCCTCCCATCTCATCATTCCATCACAGAGCTTCTAAAGTATCATTCCAGAGATCCACTCAGTGAGCTCATTATGGATTATTTTGGGAATAAAAACCACCTGATTATTTCTTTTAGGAAGCTGTGAGAGAAATAGATATGTGCTACCACAATGTGACAACTTCCCAGTGTGATATATCAGAGTTCGTGTAGGCATAGTTAATTGAGAGAAGAATTTTCATGTTTTCCCCTGAACTACCTGCCCCCGCCCACCACCAAATTTTCTTAAAAGAATGGGAAGAAACAGGCTAAGGGCTAGCTTATGTGAGTATATCCTGGGTTGACACCAGGTGATTCTGTCCTCACAGCAGTAAGGATTATTATTGATAACTTGCTCTCCCTTTCACAATTCTCCAAAGCCAGAAAGGAGGAGCTTCCTTTGCTTCAAATCCTCTTTCCCCTAACTCAGTTTTTCCTTTCCCTGATTCTAAACTATCTGGCTAAGGTTTAATGGAAAATAAGTACCTTAAAATAGATACTAAAAGATTGTACAATTTAAAGACTCCAGAATCAATAAGATTTAATTTCTCAAATCAATAGCTTGGGTATTATCTTATTCCAAACTTTATTTTTGAATGCCAACAGCTAAGTATTGTTTCTCTTTTCATTACTTATGTAACAAGCTTTATTTTTTATTGTTTTAAAATTTTTATTGGAGTATAGCTGCTTTACAATATTGTGTTAGTTTCTAATGTACAGCAAAGTTAATCAGCTATATGTATACATATATCCCCTCTTTTTTGTATTTCCTTCCCATTTAGGTCACCAAAGAGCATTGAGTAGAGTTCCCTGAGGTATACAGTAGGTTCTCATTAGCTATCTATTTTATACATAGTATCAATAGTGTATATATGTCAATCCCATCTCCCAATTCATCCCATCCCCCTTTTACCTTTGGTATCCATGTTTGTTTTCTATGTCTGTGTCTCTAATTCTGCTTTGTGAATAAGATCATCTATACCAATTTTTTCAGATTCCACATATATGCGTTAATATATGATATTTGTTTTCCTCTTTCTGACTTACTTCACGCTGTATGACAGTCTCTAGGTCCACCCACATCTCTAAAAATAACTCAATTTCGTTCCTTTTAATGGCTGAGTAATATTCCACTGTATATATGTACCACATCTTTTTTATCCATTCCTCTATTGATGGACATTTAGGTGGCTTCCATGTCCTGGCTATTGTAAAGAGTGCTGCAATGAACACTGAGGTGCATGTGTCTTTTGAGTTATGGTTTTCTCTGAGTATATGCCCAGTAGTGGGATTGTTGGGTCATATGGTAGCTCTATTTTTAGTTTTTCAAGGAACTTCCATACTGTTCTCCATAGTGGCTATACCAGTTTACGTTCCCACCAACAATGTATGAGGGTTCCCTTTTCTCCACACTCTCTCCAGCATTTATTGTTCGTAGATATTTGATGATGGCCACTCTGACCGGTGTGAGGTGGTACCTCACTGTAGTTTTGATTTGCATTTCTCTAATAATTAGTGATGTTGAGAAACTTTTCGTGTGTTTGTTGGCCATCTGTATGTCTTCTTTGGAGAAATGTCTATTTAGACCTTCCTCCATTTTTTGATTGAGTTGTTCGTTTCTTGGATATTGAGCTGCATGGGCTGTTTGTATATTTTGGAGATTAATCCTTTGTCACTTGCTTCATTTGCGAATATTTTCTCCCATTCTGAGGGATGTCTTTTCATCTTGTTTAAGGTTTCCTTTATTGTGAAAAAGATTTTAAGTTTAATTGGGTCCTATTTGTTTATTTTTTATTGTTATTCTCATTACTCCAGGAGGTGGGCCAAGAAAGATCTTTCTGTGATTTATTTCAAAGAGTGTTCTGTCTATATTTTCCTCTAAGAGTTTCATAGTGTCTGGCCTTACATTTAGGTCATTGATCCACTTTTATTTCGTTTTTGTGTATGGTGTTAGGGAGTGTTCTAATTTCATTCTTTTACATGTAGCTGTCCAGTTTTCCCAGCACCACTTATTGAAGAGGCTGTCTTTTCTCCACTGTATATCCTTGCCTCTTTTGTTGTAGATTAGGTGACTATAGGTGTGTGGGTTTGTCTCTGGACTTTCTATCCTATTCCATTGGTCTATATTTCTGGTTTTGTGCCAGTACCATACTGTCTTGGTTATTGTAGCTTTGTAGTATAGTCTGAAGTCAGGGAGCCTGATTCCTCCAGCTCCATTTTTTTCCTCAAGATTGCTTTTCCTATTTGAGGTCTTTTGTGTTTCCATACAAATTGTAAAAATTTTTCTTCTATTTCTGTGAAAAATGCTATTGGTAATTTGATAGAGATTGCATTGAATCTGTAGATTGCTTTGAGTAGGACAGTCATTTTCACAATATTGATTCTTCCAATCAAGGAACATGTTATATCTCTCCATCTGTTTGTGTCGTCTTTAATTTCTTTCATCAGTATCTTGTAGTTTTCTGCATACAAGTCTTTTGCCTCCTTAGGTAGATTTATTCCTAGGTATTTTATTCTTTTTGTTGCAATGGTAAATGTGATTGTTTCCTTAATTTATTTCTTTGTTATTGTGTAGGAATGCAAGACTTTTCTTTGCATTAATTTTGTATCCTGCAAATTTACTAAATTCATTGATTAGCTCTAGCAGTTTTCTGATGGCACCTTTAGGATTTTCTATGTATAGTATCATGTCATCTGCAAACAGTAACAAATTTGCCAATTTGGATTCCTTTTATTCCTTTTTCTTCTCCGATTGCCATGGCTAGGACTTCCACAACTATGTTGAATAATAGTGGCGAGAGTGGGCACTCTTGTCTTGTTCCTGATTTTAGAGGAAATGCTTTCAATTTTTCACCATTGAGAATAACTTTTGATGTGGGTTTGCCATATATGGCCTTTATTATGTTGAGGTAGGTTCCCTCTGCCCACTTTCTGGAGAGTTTTTATAATAAATGGATGTTGAATTTTGTCAAAAGCTTTTTCTACATCTATTGAGATGATCATATGGTTTTTATTCTTCAGTTTGTTAATATGTGTATCACATTGATTGATTTGCATATACTGTAGAATCCTTGCATTCCTGGGATAAATCCCACTTGATCATGGTGTATGATCCTTTTAATATATTGTTGGATTCAGCTTGCTAGTATATTGTTGAGGATTTTTGCATCTATATTCATCAGTGATATTGGCCTGTAATTTTTTTTTTATTATATCTTTGGCTGGTTTGGGTATCAGAGTGATGGTGGCCTCATAGAATGAGTTTGGGGGTTTTCCTCCCTCTGCAAGTTTTTGGAAGAGTTTGAGAAGAATAGGTTTTAGCTCTTCTCTAAATGTTTGGTAGAATTCACCTGTGAAGCCATCTGGTCCTGGACATTTGTTTGCTGGAGAACTTTTAATCAGTTTCAGTTTCATTACTTGTGATTGGTCTGTTCATATTTTCTATTCCTCCTGGTTCAGTCCTGGTAGTTTGTACTTTTCTAAGAATTTGTCCATTTCTTCCAGGTTGTCCATTTTATTGGCATATAGTTGCTTGTACTAGTCTCTTATGATCCTTTTTATTTCTGCGGTGTCCATTGCAACTTCTCCTTTTTCATTTCTAATTTTATTGATTTGAGTCCTCTTCCTTTTTTTTTTGATGTGTCTGGCTAAAGGTTTATCAATTTTGTTTATCTTCTCAAAGAACCAGCTTTGAGTTTCATTGATCTTTGCTATGGTTTTTTCGTTTCTATTTCATTTATTCCTGCTCTCATCTTTATGATTTCTTTCCTTCTACTAACTTTGGGTTTTGTTTTTTCTTCTTTCTCTAGTTCCTTTAAGTGTAAGGTTAGATTGTTTATTTGAGATTTTTCTTGTTTCTTTAGGTGAGATTGTATTGCTATCAACTTCCCTCTTAGAACTGCTTTTGCTGTATCCCATAGGTATTGGGTCATTGTGTTTTCATTGCTATTTGTTTCTAGGTATTCTTTGGTTTCCTCCTTGATTTCTTCAGTGATCTCTTGGTTATTTAGTAACATATTGTTTAGCCTCTACGTGTTTGTGTTTTTTACAGTTTCTTTTCCTGTAATTGGTTTCTAATCTCATAGTGTTGTGGTCAGAAAAGATGCTTGATACAACGTCAGTTTTCTTAAATTTACTGAGACTTCATTTGTGACCCAAGATGTGATCTATCCTGGAAAATGTTCCATGTGCATTTGGGAATAAAGTGTATTCTAATGTCTTTGGATGGAATGTCCTATAGATATCAATTAAGTCTATCTGGTCTAATGTTTCATTTAAGGCTTGTGTTTCCTTATTAATTTTCTGTCTAGATGATCTATCCATTCGTGTAAGAGGAGTGTTAAACCCTGTCACTACCATTGTTTTATTGTTGATTTCCCCTTTTATGACTGTTAGCATTTGCCTTATACATTGAGGTGCTCCTATGTTGGGTGCATATATATTTATAACTGTTATATCTTCTTTTTGGATTGATCCCTTGATCATTATGTAGTGTTCCTTGCCTCTTGTGACAGTCTTTATTTTAAAGTATATTTTGTCTGATATGAGTATTGCTACTCCAGCTTTCTTTTGATTTCCATTAGCATGGAATATCTTTTTTCATCCCCTCACTTTTAGTCTGTATGTGTCCCTAAGTCTGAAGTGGGTCTCTTGTAGACAACATATGTATGGGTCTTGTTTTTGTATCGATTCACCAGTCTGTGTCTTTTGGTTGGAGCATTTAATCCGTTTACATTTAAGGTAATTATCGATATGTGTGTTCCTATTACCATTTTCTTAATTGTTTTGGGTTTGTTTTTGTAGATCTTTTCCTTCTCTTGTGTTTCCTGCATAGAGAAGTTCCTTTAGCATTTGTTGTAGAGCTGGTTTGGGGGTGCTGAATTCTCTTAACTTTTGCTTGTCTGTAAAGCTTTTGATTTCTTGGTCAAATCTGAATGAGATCCTTGCTGGGTAGAGTAATCTTGGTTGTAGGTTCTTTCCCTTCATCACTTTAAATATATCATGCCACTCTCTTCTGGCTTGCAGAGTTTCTGCTGAAAGATCACCTGATCATCATATGGGGATTTCCTTGTATGTTATTTGTTGCTTTTAATACTTTTGCTTTGTATTTAATTTTTGTTAGTTTGTTTAATATGTGTCTCAGCATGTTTCTCTTTGGGTTTATTCTGTATGGGACTCTCTGCACCTCTTGGACTTGATTGACTATTTCCTTTCCCATGTTAGGGAAGTTTTCAACTATAATCTCTTCAAATATTTTCTCAGACCCTCTCTCTTTCTCTTCTTCTTCTGAGACCCCTATAATTTGAAAGTTTGGACATTTAATGATGTCCCAGATGTCTCTGAGACTGTCCACATTTCTTTTCATTCTTTTTTCTTTTTTCTGCTCTGCAGAAGTTATTTCCATCATTCTATCTTCCAGCCCACTTATCTGTTCTTCTGCCTCAAGTTATTCTGCTGTTGACTCCTTCTAGTGTGTTTTTAATTTCAGTTATTTTGTAGTTCATCACTGTTTGTTTGTTCTTTAGTCCTTCTAAGTCCTAGTTAAACATTTCTTTTATTTTCTCCATTCTATTTATGAAATTTTGGATCATTTTTACTATCATTATTCTGAATTCTTTTTCAGGTAAAGTGCCTATTTCCTCTTCATTTATTTGGTCTTGTGGTTTTTATCTTACTTCTTCATCTGCAACATATTTCTCTGTCTTCTCATTTTGCATAACTTACTGTGTTTGAGGCCTCCTTTCTGCAGGCTACAGGGTCATAGTTCCTTTTGCTTCTGGTGTCTGCCTCCCTGTAACAAATTTTAATCCACACTCTAGGGACAGGTATTCTAGATCAAATTAACAAAGGTCAAGTACTCAGAAGGATAAAAACTATATATATATATATATATATATATATATATATATATATATATATATATATGCTTATTTAAAGATTTCACTAAACTGGAAAAAAAGCAGTCTGTGAACCTTGTCTATTTTACAATCCACCAGAATATTCACAGTATAGTCCATGCAAAATGTGCACATCTTTTGAAACACACTGAATTTGTCTGATAGAAAATACATCATTAGAAAGTAATTTGTCTGATAGAAAATACATCATTAGAAAGTATCGTGATACTTTCTTTTTTTTTTTCCTTTAAAGCATACCTATGGATGGGAAACTTTAAAATGGATACAAAAAGAAGCTGTACTTGACTGAGCAGTCATACTCAGTGACTATTTATATAGTCCATGAGTATATGACTTTATGACTTAAACAAACATCTCAAATCTTTCCCTGCAGTAACAGTGGCATGGATTCAAAAATTTCAAGGCTCTTCCTGCTGCTCTCATTGTACTCTTTTCAATAAAGTTCATTTGCTATAGAAAGTTATTTAATATATGTAACTTAGCAAGACATTTATAAAGAGTTGCCTAATAGAAAAATATTTGATGTTTTCTGATTTAGGGCTCAATAAAAGAGTTCTGGAACTTATTCATATTTCTCCTTAATGGTCAATGTATTCTAAATTACTTTAAACCCATTTGTCTATATTTGAATGTTTCTTATAGCCTACGTTTAATGTCAGAGAAATGTTTAATTATTTAACTATATAAAAGGACATGCATTGCAGCACTATTTACAACAGCCAGGACATGGAACCAACCTAAACGTCCATCCACAGATGAGTGGATAAAGAAGATGTGGCACATATATACAATGGAATATTACTCAGCCATAAAATGAAATGAAACTGAGTTATTTGTAGTGAGGTGGATGAACCTAGAGTCTGTCATACGGAGTGAAGTAAGTCAGAAAGAGAAAAACAAATACCGTATGCTAACACATATATATGGAATCTAAAAAAAAAAAAAAAAAAAAAAAGTGGTACTGATGAATGTAGTGGCAGGGCAGGTATAAAGATGTAGACATAGAGAATGCACTTGAGGACACGGGGTGGGGAGGGGGAAGCTGAGACGAAGTGAGAGTAGCATCGACATATATACACTACTGAATGTAAAATAGTTACCTCGTGGGAAGCAGAAGCATAGCACAGGGAGATTAGCTCTTTGCTTTGTGATGACCTAGAGAGGTGGGATAGGGAGGGTGGGAGGGAGGGGATATGGGGATATATGTATGCATACAGCTGATTCACTTTGTTGTACAACAGAAACTAACACAACATTGTGAAGCAATTATACTCCAATAAAGATCTATTATGAAAAATAAATTAAAAGATGTGCAAAATGCATGACTATATACAATATATATTTAAGAATATATAGACATATATTGTATAAATCATCCACAATGAGGAGGGCGGAATGTGATGAAGCAAAAGTAGTGAAAACAGAAGAAAAAGGTTAAAGTGTCTTATATTGTATTATTTTTGTCACTTGTATCTGAATATTTTGGGAATTATTAATATGTCATATATTATAGGATACTTAAGAAATCTATGCAGGGGGCAGAAGGAAAACAAAGGAGTGAAGGAAAGAACAAGGAAAAATAAACAACTACAAATTTGAAAAGAATAGAATAACAACAAAGAGAAAAAGAAAAAATAAAAAGATGGCCCTCTTTTTTAATAGAAATTGAATCTATGCCTTGAGCTTAATTAGCTACTTGCCTTAAGCAATTCAGCAAATGTGCACTTATACTCTGAATTAAACAGAAGATGTTCTAAGGGAAAGGTACTCTAGATGCTGAACTTGAGATGTTGAGCAACATGTATATAAAGTGCACATATATAAAATATTTTTCTTAAGTGTTCTGTGATTTTTAAAAATTTCTTTAAAAATGTATTTAATTTCATAATCCATGAAATGAAAAAGAATTATTAAGAAAAATATTTTTTAAAGCAATATACTAAACAAAATGGCCAAAAAAGACATCCCTCAATCTATCTCCTCTGCCAAGAAAAATGATTAAATTTGATATCCTTCCATGAACAAAAGTACCTTTGTGGGACCTGTGAAATGCAGCACCGTATGCCAAGGAACACAGGATGAATCTCACTTACTTGTGTGTTGAATAATGTGCAGACAGACCTTGGTTCCAGTTGCAGAACTTGAAGTTGCCTGGGAACCATCTCCAGCCCCACTTGGCCACAGTCTGGGGGGCTGTGCTGAACACTGCCTTAGATAATTGCCCAAGTACAAGAGAGCCTTTGTGGAAATCCAGCATCCAGTGACGTTCCAGCACCACTTTGGAGCAAAAAGATCCAAGATTAGACACGTTTGAGAAGGCAAGAGGAACAGTTTGACTTCAACTGCATCACCCCTCTTTCAAGGTGGCATGAGGCCGGAGGCCAAAGGACTGAGAATGTGTGTGTGTGTGTGTGTGTGTGTGTGTGTGTGTGTGTGTGCATTAGTCTTCCCCAGCTATATAGGATGCTGCCAAAGAGGACCATTTCTCTCTACCCCATTCAGAGTACTGATTTGTGAGCTACATGAAGGTGGTGGGGGTTGAGGGGTAGGGGGTGTAACTGGCTGGAAGAATACTAGCCAGAGTTCAGGAATGTAACAAAGGAATGCAGACCCTACTAATTACATCCCAGATTCTATTAGGACACCCACACAAAAGCCACTGGGGTACCTCACCTACTGATTCCCCCAACTGACTCCTGGGTACAAGTTCTCCAGGTGCCTCACCTGCACATACTTCCACTTCATGGCTGTTTTCCTGTACAAGCTCCAGAAATGCATGAGCTTTGACAGATAGTTAGTGAGCATGTGCAGAAAGTCACCAGAATCCATGGGCCAAGGGTAGTCAAAAACTTAAGCTATAGTACTACCCTTGGGAAAGTATAAGGGAGGTTGTCAGCAACCAAGTCTGTAAACACAACCTATCAGAAACTATTGGATCCTTCAAAGGCAGATCTAAGAGGAAGTGTATAGCAATGAAAGCCAACATCAAACAAAAAGAAAGATCTCAAGTAAAAGACCTTAAGGAACTAGAAGAAAAGGAAAAAAAAAAAAAAAAACAAAGATTGGAGTAGAAATAAATGAAACAGAGACAAAAAACATAGAAAAGATTAATGAAAGTACAAGTTATTTTTTCAAAAGGTTAGTAAAATTGCCAAACTTTATATAGGCTAGCTAAGAAAAAAGGTGAAGACTCAAATAAAATCAGAAGTGAAAGAGGAGACATTACAACTGTTACCAAAGAAATCAAGGATAAGAGACTACTATGAACAATTGCACCCCAACAAATTGGATAATCAAGAAATGGATAAATTGCTAGAAATATACTACTTACCAAGACTGAATCATGAAGAAATGGAAAATCTGAAAAGACCAATAATGAGTAAGGAGACTGAATCAGTAATCAAAAACCTCCCAAAAGAGGAAAAGCCCAGGATCAGATGGTTTCACTAGTGAAACATTTAAAGAAGAATTAACATCAATGTTTCTCAAACTTTTCCAAAAAATTGAAGGGCAGGGAATACTCCCAACTTCATTTTAAAAGGTCAGTATTACCCTTGTACCAAAATGGCCTACAAACACTACAAGAAAAGAAAACTACAGGCCAATATCTCTGATGAACACAGATAGAAAACTTCTCGACAAAACATTAGCAAACTAAATACAACAGCTCATTTAAAGGATCATGCACAATCATCAAGTGATATTTATCCCTGTAATGCAAGAATGATTCAACATATGCAAATAAATAAATGTGATGCATCAAATTAACCGAATGATGAAAATCATATGGTCATTTCAATAGATGCATAAAAATCATTTGACAAAATACCACATAATTTCATGATAAAAGTCTCAACAAATTTTGTATAGAAGAAATGTACCTCAACATAATAAAGGGCATATATATGACAAGACCTCAGTTAACACCATACTCAATAATGAAAGACTGAAGTCTTTTTTTCTAAGATCAAGAACAAGACAAAGGGGCCCCATCTCACCACTCTTATTCAACACAGTACTGGAAATCCAAGTCAGAGCAATTAGGCAAGAAAAAGAAATAAAGGTATCCAAAATGGAAAGGAAGAGGTAAAACTGTATTTGTTTGCATATGATGTAATTTTATATATTGGGAATCATAAAGACTCTACTAAAAAACTGTTAGAAATAATCAACAAATAAAGTTGCAGAATGCAAAATTATTATACATCAATTACTTCTGTACACTGAGTGACATATCTGAAAAAGAAATAAAAAAAAAACAATTCTATTTACAATAGCATCAAAAACAATAAAATACTTAAAATAAATTTAATCAATGAAGTGAAAAACGTACCCTAAAAAATATGACATTGAAGAAAGAAATTGAAGAAGACACAAAAGATGGAAAGCTATCTTATGTACATGTATACAAAAATTGTTAAAATGATCATTTACCCAAAGGCATCTATAAATTGAATGAAATCCCTAACAAAATACCAATGGCATTTTTCAAAGAAATAGAAAGTACAATGCTAAATTCATATTGAACCACAAAGAGCCCAAATACTCAATGAAATTCTGAGAAAGAAGAACAAAGCTGAGGTACTGTATTTTGGAAGCCTCAGGCCAAACAACCAGTAAAACAGGAACACAATCCCACTCATTAAAAAAAAAAAAAAAAGAGACAGCAGAAAAATATATCACAGATGATGGAGCAAGGTAAAAACCTACAAGACCAAATAAATGAAGAGAAAATAAGCAATATACCTGAAAAATAATTCAGAGTAATGATAGTAAAGATGATCCAGAATCTCAGAAATAGAACGGAGGCACGGTTTGAGAAAATACAAGAAATGTTTAACAAAGATTGAGAAGAACTAAAGAACAAACAAACAGAGATGAGCAACACAATAACTGAAATGAAAATACACTAGAAGGAATCAATAACAGAATAACTGAGGCAGAAGAGTGAGTAATTGAGCTGGAAGACAAAATGGTGGAAATAATTGCTGAGGAGCAGAATAAAGAAAAAAGAATGAAAAGAATTGAAAACAATCTCAGAGCCCACTGGACAACACTAAACACACGAAGAGTCAAATAATAGGGGTCCCAGATGAAGAAGAGAAAAAGAAAGGGTCTGAGAAAATATTTGAAGAGATTATAGTTGAAAACTTCCCTAACATGGGAAAGGAAATAGTCAATCAAGTCCAGGAAGTACAGAGAATCCCATACAAGATAAACCCTAAGAAAAGCACACTAAGACACATATAAATCAAACTAAAAAAAATTAAATTCAAAGAAAAAATATTAAAAGCAGCAAGGGAAAAATGAAAAAATAACATACAAAGGAATCCCCATAAGGTTATCAGCTGATTTTTCAGCAGAAAATCTGCAGGCCAGAAGAGAGTGGCAGGATATACCTAAAGTGATGGATGACAAAAAACTGCAACCAAGATTACTCTACCCAGCTAAGACCTCATTCAGATTTGATGGAGAACTCAAAAGCTTTTCAGACAAGCAAAAGCTAAGAGAATTCAGCACCAACAAACCAGCTTTACAACAAATGCTAAAGAAATTTCTCTAGGCAGGAAACAAGAGAAGAAAACGACCCTCAAAAACAAACCCAAAACAATTAGGAAAATGGTAACAGGAACATACATATTGATAATAACCTTGAGTGTAAATGGATTAAATTCCCCAACCAAAAGTCACAGACTGACTGAGTGGATGTAAAAACAAGACCCATCTATATGCTGTCTACAAGAGACCCACTTCAGACCTAGGGACACATACAGATTGAAAGTGAACTGATGGAAAAAGATATTCCATGTAAATGGAAATCAAAGGAAAGCTGAATTAGCAATACTTGTATCAGATGAAATAGACTTTAAAATAAAGACTGTTACAAGAGATAAGGAGGGACACTACATAACGATCAAAGGATCAATCCAAGAAGATATAACAATTATAAATGTTTATGTACCCAGCATAGGAACACCACAATACATAAGGCAAATGCTAACAACCATGAAAGGAGAAATCAATGGTAACACAATTATAGTAGGGGAATTTAACACCCCACTTACACCAATGGACAGATGAGCCAAACAGAAAATAAATAAGGAAACACAAGCTTTAAATGACACAATAGACCAGGTAGATTTAATTGATATTTATAGGACATTCCATCCAAAACAACAGATTACACTTTCTTCTCAACTGCATACGGAACATTCTCCAGGATAGATCACATCTTGGGTCACAGATCAAGCCTCAATTTAAGAAAACTGAAATTATATCAAACATCTTTTCTGACCACAATGCTATGAGACTGGAAATCAATTACAGGGAAAAAAAAACTAAAAACACAAATACATGGAGGCTAAACAGTGCTCTACTAAATAACCAAGAGATCACTGAAGAAATCAAAGAAGAAATAAAGAAATACATAAAAACAAATGACAATGAAAATACGACAACCCAAAACCTATGGGATGCAGCAAAAGCAGTTCTAAGTGGGAAGTTTATGGCAATTTAATCTCACCTCAGTAAACAAGAAAAATCTCAAATAAACAATCTAACTCTACACTTAAAACAAATAGAGAAAGAAGAACAAAGAAAACCCAAAGTCAGTAGAAGGAAAGAAATCATAAAGATCAGAGCAGAAATAAATGAAATAGAAATGAAGAAAACAGTTGAAAAGATCAATAAAACTAAAAGCTGATACTTTGAGAAGATAAACAAAATTGATAAACCCTTAGCCAGACTCATTAAGAAAAAAAGGGAGAGGACGCAAATCAATAAAATTAAAAACGAAAAAGGAGAAATCACTAATGATACTGCAGAAACACAAAGGGTTATAAGAGACTACTGCAGACAACTATATGCCAATAAAATGGAAAACCACAAAGAAATGGGCAAATTCTTGGAAAGGTACAATTTTCCAAGACTGAACCAGGAAGAATTAAAAAAATATCAACAGTCTTATCACAGGTAATGAAATTGAAACCATAATTAAAAATCTCCCAACAAACAAATGTCCAGGACCAGTTGGCTTCACAGGAGAATTCTATCAAACATTTAGAGAAGAGCTAACACTGATCTTTCTCAAACTCCTCCAAAAAATTGCAGAGGGAGAAACACTCCCAAATTCATTCTATGAATCCACCATCACCCTGATACCAAAGCCAGAATAAGATATCATAAAAAAAGGAAACTATAGACCAATATCACTGATGAACATAGATGCAAAAATCCTGAACAAAATACTAGCAAACAGACTCCAACAGCACATTAAATGGATCATACACCACGATCAAGTGGGATTTATCCCAGGGATGCAAGGATTCTTCACAATACGAAAATCAATCAATATGATACACCACATTAACAAGTTAAGTAATAGAAACCATATGATCACCTCAGTAGATGCAGAAAAAGCTTTTGACAAAATTTAACACCCATTTATGAAAAAACTCTCCAGAAAATGGGCATACAGGGACCCTGCCTCAACATAATAAAGACCATATATGACAGACACACAGCAAGTATCATACTCAATGGCAAAAAAACTGAAAGCATTTCCACTAAGATCAGGAACAAAACAAGGATGTCCACTCTCACCACTCTTATTCAACATAGTTTTGGAAGTCCTAGCCACAGCAGAGAAGAAAAAGAAAAGGAATACAAATTGGAAGAGAAGAAGTAAAACTGTCACTGTTTGCTGATGACATGATATTATACATAGAAAATCCTAAAGATCACACCAGAAAACTACTAGAACTAATCAATGAAATTTGTAAATTTGCAGGATACAAAATTAATGCACAGAAATCTCTGGTATTCCTATACACCAACAATGAAAACTCAGAAAGAAATTGAGGAAACACTCCCATTTACCATTGCAACAAAAAGAATAAAATACCTAGGAATAAGCCTGCCTAAAGAGGCAAAAGACTTGTACTCAGAAAACTATAAAACACTGATAAAAGAAATCAAAGATGACATAAACAGATGGAGAAATATACCATTTTCTTGGATTGGAAGAATCAATATTGTGAAAATCAAAGATGACATAAACAGATGGAGAAATAAACCATTTTCTTGGATTGGAAGAATCAATATTGTGAAAATGGCTATATTACCCAAAGAAATCTACAGATTCAGTTCAATTCCTATCAAACTACCAATGGCATTCTTCACAGAACTAGAACAAAAAAAAAAATTACAATTCGTATGGAAACACAAAAAAACCCGAATATCCAAAGCAATCTTGAGAAAGAAAAACGGAGTTAGAGGAATCAGGCTCCCCGACTTCAAACTATTCTACAAAGCTCCAGTAATCAAGACAGTATGGTACTGGCACTGAAACAGAAATATAGATCAATGGTACAGGATAGAATGCCCAAAGATAAACCCACACACATAGGGGCACCTAATTTAAAACAAAGGAGGCAAAAACATACCATGGAGAAAAGACAGCCTCTTCAATAAGTGGTGCTCTGAAAATCAGACAGCTACATATAAAAGAATGAAATTAGAACACTACCTAACACCATACACAAAAATAAACTCAAAATGTGTTAAAGACTTAAATGTAAGACCAGACACTGTAAAATTCTTAGAGGAAAACATAAGCAAAACACTCTTTGACATAAACCACAGCAAGATCTTTTTTTGGCCTACCTCCTAGAGTAACGGAAATAAAAACAAAAATAAACAAATGGGACCTAATTAAACTTAAAAGCTTTTGCACAGCCAAGAAACCTTAAACCAGATGAAAAGTCATCCCTCACAATGGGAGAAAATATTTGCAAATGAAGCAACTGAAAAAGGATTAATCTCCAAAATATACAAACAGCTCATGCAGCTCAATATCAAAAAAACAAACAATCCAGTTAAAAAATGGGCAGAAGAACTAAATAGACATTTCACTAAGGAAGACATACAGATGGCCAAGAGGAACATGAAAAGATGCTCAACATCACTAATTATTAGAGAAATACAATCAAAACTACAATGAGGTATCACCTCACACAGGTCAGAATGGCCATTATCAAAAAATCTAGAAACAATAAATGCTGGAAAGGGTGTGGTGAAAAGGGAACCCTCCTGCACTGTTGGTGGGAATGTAAATGGATACAACCACTCTGGAAAACAGTTTAGAGTTTCCTTAAAAAACTAAAAATAGAACTATTATATGACCCAGCAATCCCGCTACTGGGCATATACCCTGAGAAAACCATAATTCAAAAAGAGACATGTACCACAATGTTCACTGCAGCGCTATTTACAATAGCCAGCACATGGAACCAACCTAAATGTCCATCCACAGATGAATGGATAAAGAAGATGTGGCACATATATTCAATGGAATATTACTCAGCCATAAAAAGAAATGAAATTGAGTTATTTGTAGTGAGGTGGATGTATCTAGAGTCTGTCATACAGAGTGAAGTAGTCAGAAGGAGAAAATCAAATACTGTATTCTAACGCATATATATGGAATCTTAAAAAAAAATGGTACTGATGAACCTAGTGGTAGGGCAGGAATAAAGACATAGACATAGAGAACGGACTTGAGGACATGGCGGGGGGAGGGGGAAGCTGGGGCAAAGTGAGAGTAGCATCAACATAAATACACTACTGAACATAAAGTAGTTCGCTAGTTGGAAGCAGCAGCATAGCACAGGGAGATCAGCTCAGTGCTTTGCGATGACATGGGATAGGGAGGGTGGAAGGGAGGCTCAGGAGGGAGGTGTTCTGGGGACATGTGTATGCATATGGCTGATTCACTTTGTTGTGCAACAGAGACTAACACCGTATTGTGAAGCAATTATACTCCAATAAAGTTCAATTTTTAAAAAAGCCACAAAATCAAAACAGTATTGCATTGGCATTAAAAATAGACACGTAAAAAAAAAAAAAAAAAAAAAAAATAGACACGTAGACCAATGGAACAGAATCTAGAACACAGAAATAAACCCTCAAACGTATCATCCTAATGTTTGACAAGGGAGCCAAGCATACTCACTGGGAAAATAATAGTGTCTTCAATAAATGGTGTTAAGAAAACTGGATATCCATTTGCAAAAAAATGAAATTGGATCCCTTCCTAACACCATTGACAAAAATTAACTTAAAATAAATTAAATGCTTAAACGTAAGACTTGAAACTTTAAAAGACCCAGAAGAAAACCTAGGGAAAAATCTCCTTGACATAAGCTTGGCTATATTTTTTTAAATGACACCAAAACCACAAGGAAGAAAAGCAAAATCAAGTGGGACATCAAACTGAAAATCTTCTGCACAGCAAAGGAAACCATCAAAAAATTGAAAAGGCAATATATGGAATGGAAGAAAATATTTGCAAACCATTTACCTGTTAAGGGGTCAATATCCAACATATATAAGGGACTCATGCAGCTTAACAGCTAAAAAACAAACAATCTAATTAAATACTGGACAGAAGCAATGAATACATATTTTCCAAAGAAGACAAACAAATAGCCAACAGGTACATAAAAAGATGTTCAATGTCACTAATCACCAGGGAAATGCAAATCAAAACGATAATGTGGTATTACCTCACACCTGTTAGATGGCTATTATAAAAAATCAAGAGATAATAAGTTTGGGTAAGGATGTTGAGCAAAGTGTACCCCTCTGTCCTGTTGGTGAGAAACAGTATAGAGGTTCCTCAAAAAATTTAAAAAATAGAACTACCATATGATCCAGCAATTCCACTGGATATGTATCTAAAGAAAGTGAAATCAGGTTCTTGAAGGATCTGCACTCCCATTATTCACGATAGCCAAGATATGGAAACATCCTAAGTGTCATCTATGGATAAATGGATATACATGTTATATGTATACAATGGGATAATATTCAGCCACAAGAAAAGAGGAAATACTAACATTTGTGACAACATGGATGGATCTTGAGAATACTGAAATATTTCAGGCAGATATAAAACAAATGCTGTATGATTTCCCTTTTCTGTGGAATCTAAAAAAGCTGAATTCACAGAAACTTGGAGTAGAATGGTGGTTGCCAGGGACTGGGATACGGGGAAATGGGTAGATGTTGGCCAAAGGGTACAAATTTCCCATCATAAGATGAAAAAGTTCTGGGGATGCAATGCACAACATGGTGACGATAGTTAACAACACTATATTATATACTCGAAAGTTGTTAAGAGAGTAGATCTTAAATGTTTTTACCACACACAGATAAAGGTAATTATATGAGATGATGGAGGTGTAACTAATCTCACTGTGGTAATCATTTTGCAATATATAAGTGTTTCACATCAAAAGATCATGCACCTTAACTTACACAATGTTACATGTCAGTTACATCTCAATAAAGCTGAAAAAAAAAGCAATATACTTAATATATCAAACAGTTGAAGGGAAGGGAATCACTTTTCACATGTATAAGATAAAATAATACAAAAGACATCCTTGATCTAAATTTGACCAAGTTCATTAAAAAAGGTTTTGTCAAAGAATATATTTTTATTTTTATTTTTATTACTTTTTAAAATTTGGCCATGCCGCACAGCATGTGGGATCTTAGTTCCTCGACCAGGGATCGAACCTGCACCTCCTGCACTGGAAGCACAGAGTCTTAACCACTGGACCGCCAGGGACATCCAAGGAACGCTTTTTTAAAGCATGACAGAAAATTTAAATTATAATTTCCTCTTTAGTTCACTAAAAAGAAACTATTCTTCACTAATATTTAAAACATCAGTCCAGTATTGGAAAGGCAATTTTGACATCACTTTACATTAAGAAAAGCTACTTTTTTTGTTGTTAAATAATTTAAACAGTGAACTGAGCTGAGCCTTGGTTTTGCTTGTAATTAGGACAGGAAGTCATGGTCAGTGACCTGAAAAGCAAATTATGATTTAAGGACGGTTAACTTACTTTTAACTCCAATAAAATGGAAGAAAATATTCCTGAAATAGGAAGAATGCTTTCTGGTGTGACAGTAAGGCTTTAGATGAGATGGAGGTTTATCTTCTACACTGTTCTATCAGTTTGTATCCACAGACAAATTTAGTGGAAGCAGAGTTCATTATCCCCTCTGAGTATAATAATTCAGGTATGAGCAGTGCTGCTGGCCCTAGGCAGAACACACGAGTTAAATTTTGTCTTCCTTGTTCCTCACCACCTTGTTCTACACTCCCATCAATCATCCGTCGGTGCATTCACATTTCTTGTCTCTCTCCACCCTCCCCACCCTGCCCTTCTCTCTTCCTTAGTCCATCCTCTATGTTCTGCTAAAAAATGAAATTGTTGTAAGACTATCACACATTTGTTTCATCTGGATAATTCAGGGTTACCTGAAGTTTTAAGACCGACTTTACCATTTCATTCATTCTTAAAAGCCTTGGAAATTGATACTTCTTTCCCTTACACCTTATCTTGATAACCATTTTTCTGTTTCAAAGGGTTTCTGTGTTCTCAAGATGATTGGTTGCAGATGTGACTCAAAAAATATTATAATCATTCCAGAATTTTTTCAAAAGTTGTATTATTTACACTTTTATCTCTTCTATATAATGGAGTGTATTATAAATACAATTCCAGGTGTTATAGTAGACAATTCATAAATATATAATCTAATGTAAGTAATTTATATTTTAAGAAATATCCCCTATCTTAATGAGTCACTGATCTACTTCATATAAAAGAATAAGTTCTTATGGAAAAATATAGAGTGCATTGGTCTTCCATTAATGGCAACTCATCTACTGAAAACATCTATAAAAACTGAGATTGTGTGTGTGTGTGTGTGTGTATTTGTCTGAAGACACTGGAAAGCTAACAAGGCAGTGAAAAATTATAGGGCTCAGATATAAGAGAATGATGTGTAGAAATGTTGCTCAGCATTTGAGACTACATTGCACCTAAGGTATCTGTGCATTGCGGAAAAACATCTGTGAACCCGAGAATGGGAGGAATATTAACTGTCTTGGATGTCTAACAGGACAAAAAGTCGAGGTGAAGGCTTTTATAGAGAAAGTACCATAGGGATTCCCAAGCACTTTGGGAAGGGACCCTGAATGAATACATTTTAGGATTAAAGAAGAGATACATATAGAACTACTTTCAAGGACTGAAGCAAGGCTTTGCATTACCTTATTCCCTAAGATCAGATTTATGTGATCCAAATGATGAGTTTTTCTAACCATATGCCAAAAGCAAGTATAAATCTTCTCTTAAGGAAGATAACACTATATTTAACCTCCAGGCTTTTTTTCCCCTACATTGTAATAATACAGTGTTCAACACTCAAACAAAAATCATCAGGCACCTAAGGATAAGAGATGAGATCAAAATCCAAGAAAACAACAGAAAACACAAACAAATTGTCAGGATCTTGAGGTAAAGGATTATCACACAGAAACTTAAAAATAACTATGCTGAATATGTTAACAAAGATAAAAGGAAGTATTAAAAGCTTTGTTATAGAATGGGGAACAAAAAAATTAAAATTCTAGAACAGAAAAGTATAATAATAAAAAGAATTCAAGGGGCTTAATAGTTGTTAGACATAGATGAAGAAGGCATTGGAAGATAGGTCATAAAAAATATTGGAAATGAAGCACACAGAGACAAAATGTAAAAAAGAATACATTAAAGGACATAAGAGGCAAGGGGATATTTAGTTTTAAAAGTCTGCCATACATCTAATTGAAGTTTTAAAATATGACCTGGAATACGAAAGAAAGAGAAAGAGTGGGAGAGAGAGACAGAGAAGGAGGAGAAGGGAGGGGAGGAGAAGGAGGAGAAAAGAAGATGGAAGGAAAGGGAAGAGAAGGGAAAAAAATGGAAGAAAGGGGAAGAGAACAAACCATAAGCAATATTTGAAGAGATAAGGGCTAAGAATTTTTTCAGGAGGATGAACGATATCAAGCTACAGATTCAAGAAGTTCTATGAATCTGAAATGTGTTAAACAGAGTGCATTGGCACCTGGGAGATAAGAAGAGGAGTGGATGATTTATTACACAAATTATTTATGAACTCTGTAAGTCAAATTATTATTCATATAATAAGGAAGAGTCAAAAAGGGGTCTGGGCAAAAATAAAAACAGTAATAAACTTCAGTAGAGTACTTACTATGTTATCTAATCTAACTAAAGAGTAGTACAGATACATACTATTGTTTCTTCTAATTTACAAATATAAAATTAAGATTGAGAAATATTGGTGCAAAGTCTCATAGAGAATAATAGGTGCTACTGGAATTGCACTTCATTTTTTTTGATATAAGAACCCCAACTCTTGTCTATTCTGTTCCACAGTCCTGTTGACATAGAAATTTCTTTTCAGCCCACACAAAATATGATGTTTTAGGTCTATCATTTCACAAATACTATTATATATTTACATAAGCACTGTAGTTCCTTTCTAATATTCACTCACATATTCATTAACTCAACATTTATTTATTTAGTACTTTCAATGAGCTCTACATTTTCATAGGCATTTGACTTATATCAGTGTCAACAACTGTAAAGGGCCTAGGATTTTCCCTACTTGTAAGCTAACAATTTAGCCTGCCATGATTTCAAGGACATTGACAATAAAAAACAAGAATACTAGATCAAAGACAAAGGGATTTATTACACACAGCACAGCAGGGAATATGAACTTTGTGTTAATGCTAGCTTCCCTTGCCCCTTAATCCATTCAAAGTGATGGAGAGTGGCTCCAGAGGATTCTATGTACACAATGAGTTTGTATCACGCCTGAGGACGCCCAAGCTTTAGTAAACCTCAATCTTTTATAAGGGGATGCAAGCAAACATGCCCATCTTTTGTCCTGGAGAGAGATATTATATTTATTATACTGGGAAGCAAAAACTTTCCCTCTGTTTTTAAGGGAGATACTATAAATGATTTATTCCAACAGTGTTTGCTCTACAAAAAATCCTTCAAAGGATAAACCAGATCAAAATGCTGTAGTGTCTCTACTTAAAAGAATTGTAGGAATGAAAAGACTCAAGGAGAAGTGTCTTAATAATCAATGAACAGGCACACAAAAATTCCTTCTGTTGAAGTTTACATTATAAGATAGAAACAGTAAATACAGTAAATAAAATAGGGTTTTAGTAGATTAAAGGTGATCAATGCTATGTGAGTAAAAGAGGAGCATATAAAGGAGAGCAGATTGGGGAGTGCAATACATATTTGAGTAGAGCAGAGTAAGCCTAGATGAGAAGGTACAAGGATCAAAGAATTAAAGCCTTGAAGGAAAAAATTTCCCTCAATATTGCATTTTTCACTTGATTTCATCTTAATTTGATTGTTCTTGGGAACAATGAGTACATTTAAAATAAAAAATATTCCTAAATTTGCTTACTGCAGATCAAGGCCTCACATGAGAATGGTAAGAAGAATGTACAGGAGGAAAACTTTCCTTAACCAATAGTTTTTTATATGGTGTTTATTAGAGATAGGTGTATATACATATATTTGGGGTTCTGTTAATGGTTATATTCAAGTCCCAAAAATGTTGCTCTGGTAAAGCAATTCTGAATTCCCAAAGTACACTGGCATATTGTCTTGTAAATGATAAACCGATTTTCTCAAGAGAGGCAGACAAACAAAACCTTATCTCAAATCCTCAGAGGTTCAAGTCGACTTTTCAAGTCAATGGCCATGAGGTGAAAGTGTTTCCAGTCTTGGTAATGTACATTTTCCGTGCTTTTGTTATTGTTTCTGGTCATTATTCATGGTTCTCTCTCAACTCACAGTTAATTCATCAAAACTGACTTGCGTCCTCTGGCAAAAAACGGGGACATTTGGGCCTACTTATGGCTGCAGGATAGGTTATATTCTGTATATTTTGAGGGAACAGGAAAGTTGTGATTTGGATATTGTAAAATCCTGCAACCCCTTGAGGAAATTATACTTCACATAAGGCATGGTGATAAATAGGTACAACAAAATATTTTTACACAGATCCACCAAAACAAGTTCAGAGATATAATAACATTATAGAAAATATATACCACCACATAACTGGATATTATATATACAGCTTATATAAATATCTGAATTAGGTTTTAGGACTTAGTGAAAATTAATGTACTACATATAACTTATTAAAATAAATTCCCTGCTGACTCAGCACTTGGAAGATTACTTGTTTGACAGAGAGTGTAAGAAATATAGTACTGGGTATAGAAATGATAACTTTTCATCACTTATTTTAAGATATAAAGTTATATTTATGGCCAGAACTTTTATAAACTCTGCAGATTTTGCAGCTGCTAACCCTAAAATGATTGTCTAAGGTACAATATTTTTGAAGTGTAAATTAGGTTTTCAATGTTGTCAAAAGTTGTATTAGTACCTTCTTACACACATGGACAAATTAATTTGCATTCTCAGAAAAATGTGTCCACTACTTATCACATATAAACATGAAAACACAGTTTCTATCTTCACATGATGACAAGAAGGATATAATAGTGGGTATTATTACTTAAGTAAAGCCATATAAAATAAATGCACCCTTCAGCTTGTTTAAGTTAACTATTTTACTTTTTCTCAGCAGTTTCATCACATTCTACCACACTAGAATTTGGGCATTTAGGAGCTAGTTTTGGAAAATTGAATTAACTTACATTTAAAAAAAGTAAAGTTTTCAAATTTTTGAATTATTTATTTTTGTAATATTATATCACATCTCAACAAACTGCAATCCACTGAAATATATGTGTATATATATATATATATATATAAATACATACATATATATATGTACTACATGAATGTATTTTAAAGTTTGCCTGACTACTGAATTGGGGTCCTGAAATTTTCTGGCACCATAATCTGAGTAAAATATAAGAAAAGGGAAGCATACCAAGAATTGTACAATACCTAGTCTAAGAATGCAATCCTTGAGAGAAGGAGAACTCATTAAGATAAACCTCATGATCGTTCTTGCTTTCTTTCTGCAGAATATTTCCAAATGGCTATAGAAAGCTGGAGTCCAAGCAGAGTCTGGTAGTCCTGCTGAGTTGAAGAATCAGAGATCAGAGTTTGTAGATACTAAAGAGACTGGAATTCCTGGAGCATAGAACTGGAAAGTGAGGGTTCCCTCTCTGACTCCTTTGTTGGTCTAGGTTTGCATACACAAAATAAGACTATACAAAGCTTACCAGAAAGTAGTTACTAAGGGGTTAAAAATGCAACAAAGCTATTATAGGGCAAATTTGGAAGAGTGGAGATCTGTCTTAAGATGGAGAGAATTCCTTAACACCAGGAACAGCTGTGAGAAAGCTTTACCTTTAGGAATAGGATGTTATCAGGAATATGGGCTACTCTAGACCCACCCTAAGAAATCTTGAAGTGAAGAAAAGTCTCAAGTGATCTAAGAAAAGAACAAGTTTGGAGTTTGAATCCTGACTAGTTAGAGTGACTCAGATTTGACATGTGTTTATCCAGACAAATGGTAAAACGAATATTATACAATATAAAGGTGATAAAAGAAATTTTCATATATTGAGATATGGAGAAGTTGTTCTGGCTTATATATGAGTTACAAATCAAATTTTATGCTAAATAAAACAACATATATTGCACATATGTTTTAATTATTAAGGAAAAGAGTACATTAACCAGAAATAATGTCCATGTTAAAAATTAAATGCCTCCCTTCCTGGGATGCCAATCCTGGTACTCATTTGATGATAAAACTCCCTTCCCAGGTGCAGAGGCCATACTGACTTGTTGTGTGTGTTCTGATCTGTCTTTTTTTTTGAAACTTTAAAGGAATGTATCCCTGACTTGTTTGATGTTCTTTGTTCTGAGAGGATATAAAACTGTGCTGAAAACCACGCTTCTCCAGAGAAGTTCCCCATAGTTACCTAAAAGGCAGTCTTCCAGGCTACCATCTTCAGTTTGGCTCAAATAAAACTTATTTCTATTCATATTATAGAATATTGATTACTTTTGTTGACAAAGGTAATCAACAATTTATTGAACTAATAGAACAAAAATCAGAACTCTAAGGAGGAAGAGAGTGGATAGAGTGTCCCTCTAAATCATAATTAATGTCTGGTACACATAAAATTTATTAGATATGGAAAGAATGAGAAAATGCAATCCATAATCAAGAGAAGCTCACTAATAGGAAGAAAAACAACACCATAAAAAGTAGAAATATAAGGATGTGCGTTCACTCCCTCTTGAGAGATCACTGGAATCACAACTAACTGCTGAACAATCATCAACAGGAAGACACTGGAACTCACCAAAAAAGATACCCCACATACAAAGACAAAGGAGAAGACGCAATGAGATGGTAGGAGGGGTGCAATCACAATAAAATCAAATCCCATAACTGCTGGGTGGGTGACTCACAAACTGGAGAACACTTATACCACAGAAGTCCACCCACTGGAGTGAAGGTTCTGAGCCCCACATCAGGTTTCCCAATCTGGGGGTCTGGTGATGGGAGGAGGAATTCCCAGAGAATCAGACTTTGAAGGCTAGTGGGATTTGATTGCAGAACTTCAACAGGACTGGGGTAAACAGAGACTCCACTCTTGGAAGGCACACAAAGTAGTGTATGCATCAGGACCCAGGGGAAAAGAGCAGTGACCCCATAGAAGACTGAACCAGACCTACCTGCTAGTGTTGGAGGGTCTCCTGCAGAGGCAGGGGGTGGCTGTGGCTCACCATGGGGACAAGGACAGTGGCAGCAGGAGTTCTGGGAAGAACTCCTTGGTGTACTGGAGGCTACAATACTGGGTCGCCTCAGGCCAAACAATCAACTGGGGGTGGGGGGAAACTCACCTCCACCCAGCAGCAAACAAGTGGATTAAAGTTTTACTGAGCTCTGCCCACCAGAGTAACACCCAGCTCTACCCACCACCAGTCCCTCCAATTAGGAAGCTTGCACAGCCTCTTAGATAGCCTCATCCACCAGAGGGCAGACAGCAGAACCAAGAAAAACTACAATCCTGCAGCCTGTGGAATGAAAACCACATAAACAAAAAGATAGACAAAAGGAAAAGGCAGAGGACTATGTACCATATGAAGGAACAAGATAAAACCCTAGAAAAACAACTAAATGAAGTGGAGATAGGCAACTTTCTAGAAAAAGAAATCAGAAGAATGACAGTGAAGATGATCCAGGACCATGGAAAAGAATGGAGGCAAAGATCAAGGAGATGCAAGAAATGTTTAACAAAGACCTAGAAGAATTAAAGAACAAACACTTAGAAGAATTAAAGGACAAACAAACAGAGATTAACAATACAATAACTAAAATGAAAAATACATTAAAAGGAATCAATGGCAGAATAACTGAGGCAGAGAACGGATAAGTGACCTGGAAGAGAGAATGGTGGAATTCACTGCCATGGAACAGAATAAAGAAAAAAGAAAGAAAAGAAATGAAGACAGCCTTAGAGACCTCTGGGACAACATTAAAAGCACTATCATTCCCATTATAGGAGTCCCAAAAGGAGAAGAGAGAGAGAAAGGGCCCAAGAAAATATTTGAAGAGATTATAGTTGAAAACTTCCCTAACAAGGGAAAGGAACTAATCACCCAAGTCCAGGAAGCACAGGAGTCCCAAGCAGGATAAACCTAAACAGAAACATGCAGAGACACATAGTAATCAAATTGACAAAAATTAAAGACAAAGAAAAATTATTAACAGCAACAAGGGAAAAATGACAAATAACATACAAGGGAACTCCCATAAGGTTAACAGCTGATTTATCAGCAGACACTCTACAAGCCAGAAGGGAGTGGCACGATATATTTAAAGTGATGAAGGGAAAGAACCTACAACCAAGATTACTCTACACGGCAAGGATCTCATTCAGATTCGATGGAGAAATCAAAAGCTTTACAGACAAGCAAAATCTAAGAGAATTCAGCACCACCAAACCAGCTTTACAACAAATGCTAATTTGTCTAAGTGGGAGATACAAGAGAAGAAAAAGATCTACAAAACAAACCCAAAACAATTAAGAAAATGGTAATAGCAACAAACATATCAATAATTACCTTAAATGTGAATAGATTAAATGCTCTAACCAAAAGACACAGGCTTGCTGAATGGATACAAAACCAAGACCCATATATATGCTGTCTACAAGAGACCCACTTCAGACCTAGGGACACACATATAGACTGAAAGTGAGGGGATGGAAAAATATATTCCATGCAAATGGAAATCAGAAGAAAGCTGGCGTAGCAATACTCATATCAGGTAAAATAGACTTTAAAATAAAGAGTGTCACAAGAGACAAAGAAGGACACTACATAATGATCAAGGGATCAATCCAAGGAGAAAATATAACGATTATATATGCACCCAACATAGAAGCAGCTCAATATATAAGGCAAATGCTAACAGCTATAAAAGAGGAAATCAACATTAACACAATAGTGGAGGATTTAACACCTCACTTCCACCAATGGACAAATAATCCAGACAGAAAATTAATAAGGAAACACAAGCTTTAAATGCCACAATAGACCAGATATATTAATTAATATTTTTAGGAGATTTCATCTGAAAACAGCAGATTACACTTTCTTCTCAAGAGCACACGGAACTTTCTCCAGGAGAGGTCACATCTTGGGTCACAAATCAAGCCTCAGTAAATTTAAGAAAATTGAAATCATATCAAGCATCTTTTCTGACTACAACAGAATGAGATAAGGAATAAATTACAGGGGAAAAAAACCCCACAAACACATGGGGGCTAAACAATACATGACTAAATAACCAAGATATCACTGAAGAAATCAAAGAGGAAATCAAAAAATACCTAGAGACAAAGGACAACAAAAACACAATAATCCAAAACCGTGGGATGCAGCAAAAGCAGTTCTAAGAGGGAGGATTATAGCAATAAAATCCTACCTCAAGAAACAAGAAAAATCTCAAATAAACAATCTAACCTTACACCTAAAGGAACTAGAGAAAGAAGAACAAACAAAACCCAAACATAGTAGAAGGAAAGAAATCATAAAGATCAGAGCAGAAATGAAATAGAAACAAACAAAACAATAGCAAAGATCAATAAAACTAAAAGCTGGTTCTCTGAGACGATAAAAAAAATTGATAAATCTTTAGACAGACTCATCAAGAAAAAGAGGGAGAGGACTCAAAACAATAAGATTAGAAATGAATAAAGAGAAGTTACAATGGACACCGCAGAAATACAAAGCATCATAAGAGACTACTACAAGTAACTCTATGCCAATAAAATGGACAACCTGGAAGAAATGGGCAAATTCTTAGAAAGTTATAACCTTCCAAGACTGAACCAGGAAGAAATAGAAAACATGAACAGACCAATCACAAGTAATGAAATTGAAACTGTGATTAAAAATCTTCCAACAAACAAAAGTCTAGGACCAGATGGCTTTGCAGGTGAATTCTATCAAACATTTAGTGAATAGCTAACACCCATCCTTCTCAAACTCTTCCAAAAATTTTCAGAGGAAGGAACACTCCCAAACTTATCCTATGAGGCCACCATCACCCTGATACCATAACCAGACAAAGATACGACCAAAAAAGAAAATTACAGACCAATATCACTGATGAATATAGATGCAAAAATCCTCAACAGAATACTAGCAAACAGAATGCAACAGCACATTAAAAGGATCATACACCAAGATCAACTGGGTTTTATCCCAAGGATGAAAGGATTCTTCAATATATGCAAATCAATCAGTGTGATACATCATATTAACAAATTGAAGAATAAAATCCATATGATCATCTCAATAGATGCAGAAAAAGCTTTTGACAAAATTCAACACTCATTTATGATAAAAACTCTCCAGAAAGTAGGCATAGAGGGAACCTACCTCAACATAATAAAGGCCATATATGACAAACCCACAGCAAACATCATTCTCAATGGTGAAAAACTGAAAGCATTTCCTCTAAGATCAGGAACAAGACAAAAGATATCCACTCTTGCCACTATTATTCAACATAGTTTTGGAAGCACTAGCCATGGCAATCAGAGAAGAAAATGAAATAAAAGGAATACAAACTGGAAAAGAAGAAGTAAACATGTCCCTGTTTGCAGATGACATGATACTATACATAGATAATCCTAAAGATGCCACCAGAAAACTACTAGACTAATCAATGAATTTGGTAAAGTTGCAGGATACAAATTTAATGCACAGAAATCTCTTGCATTCCTTCACAGTAACAATGAAAGATCAGAAAGAGAAATTAAGGAAACAGTGCCATTCAGCATTGCAACAAAAAGAATAAAATACCTAGGAATAAACTTGCCTAAGAGGTAAAGGATCTGTACTCAAAAAACTATAAGACACTGATGAAAGAAATTAAAGATGGTACAACAGATGGAGGGATATACCATGTTCTTGGATTGGAAGAATCAACATTGTGAAAATGACTCTACTACCCAAAGCAATCTGCAGATTCCATGCAATCCCTATCAAACAACCAATGGCATTTTTCACAGGACTATAACAGAAAATTTCACAATTTGTATGGAAACACAAAAGATCCTGAATATCCAAAGCAATCTTGAGGGAAAAAAACAGAGCTGGAGGAATCAGACTCCCTGACTTCAGATTATACTACAAAGCTACAGTAATCAAGACAACATGGTACTGTCACAAAAAACATAAATATAGATCAGTGGAACAGGAGAGAACGCCCAGAGATAAACCTATACACCTATGGTCACCTAATCTATGACAAAGGAGGCAAGGATATACAATGGAGAAAAGACAGCCTCTTCAATAAGTGGTGCTGGGAAAACTGGACAGTTACATGTAAAAGAATGAAATTAGAACACTCCCTAACACCATACACAAAACTAAACTCAAAATGGATTTAAGTCCTAAATGTAAGACTGGTCTCTATAAAACTGTTAGAGGAAAACATAGGAAGAGCCCTCTTTGACATAATTCACAGCAAGATCTTTTTTGACCCACCTCCTAGAGTAATGGAAATAAAACCAAAAATAAACCAATGGGATTTAATGAGATGTAAAAGCTTTTGCACAGCAAAGGAAACTAGAAACAAGATGAAAGGACAACCCTCAGAATGGGAGAAAATATTTGCAAACGAATAAATGGACAAAGGATTAATCTCCAAAATATATAAACAGCTCCTGCAGCTCAATATTAAAAAAGCAGACAACCCAATCCAAAAATGGGCAGAAGACCTAAATAGACATTTTTCCAAAGAAGACATACAGATGGCCAAGAGGCACATGAAAAGCTACTCAACATCAATAATTATTAGAGAAATGCAAATCAAAACTACAATGAGGGCTTCCCTGGTGGCGCAGTGGTTGAGAGTCTGCCTGCCAATGCAGGGGACACGGGTTCGAGCCCTGGTCTGGGAGGATCCCACGTGCCGCGGAGCAACTGGGCCCGTGGGCCACAATTGCTGAGCCTGCGCGTCTGGAGCCTGTGATCCGCAACAAGAGAGGCCACGACAGTGAGAGGCCCGCGCACCGCGATGAAGAGTGGCCCCCGCTTGCCGCAGCTGGAGGAAGCCCTCGCGCAGAAACGAAGACCCAACACAGCCATAAATAAATAAATAAATAAATAAAATTAAAAAAAAAAAAAAACTACAATGAGGTATTACCTCACACAGGTTAGAATGGGCATCATCAGAAAATCTACAAACAACAAATGCTGGAAATATTGTGGAGGAAAGGAAACCCTCTTGCACTGTTTGTGAGAATGTAAATTGATCCAGCCACTATGGAGAGCAGCATGGAGATTTCTTAAAAATCTAAAAATAAAAGTATCATATGACCCAGCAATCCCACTACTGGGCATATACCCAGAGAAAACCATAATCCAAAAAGACACACACACCCCTAATGTTCATTGCAGCACTATTTACAATAGCCAGGTCATGGAAGCAACCTGAATGCCCATTGACAGACGAATGGATAAAGAAGAAGTGGTACATATATACAATGGAATATTATTCAGCCATAAAAAAGTAACGAAATTGGGTCATTTGTAGAGACGTGGATGGACCTAGAGACTGTCATACAGAGTGAAGAAAGTCAGAAGGAGAAAAACAAATATCGTATATTAACGCATTTACATGGAATCTAGAAAAATGGTGCAGATGAACCAGTTTGCAAGGCAGATATAGAAACACAGATGTAGAGAGCAAACCTATGGACACCAAGGGGGGAAAGGTGGTGGTGGGATGAATTGGGAGACTGGGATTGACACATATACACTAATATGTATAAAATAGATAACTAATAAGAAACTGCTGTTTAAAATAAAATTCAAAAAGGAAAAAGAAAAAGTATAAATATTTTGAATCGTATACCAAAAAAGAAAATATATTTATATTTAAATAAGCATATGAAAATATGTTCAACGTCATTAATTATATAGGCAATACAAAATAAAACCACAATTAATTACTACTTTACACTAAAATAAAAATACAATAATGCCAAGTATTGACGAAGATGTAGTGCAATTGGAAACCCTATACATTGCTCTGGGTAACGTAAGATGCTATAATGATGTGGAAAAGAGTTTTTTAGTTTCTTATAAAGTTAAACATACACTTATTATATTTTTCAGCAATTCCACTCACTGGTAGATTACCCTAAAGAGATCAGAACTGATACCGACAAAAAGGACTATGACCAGGAGTAGCAATCAGTGTTCAGAGAACAGATCCCCAGTACTTGGAGGATAGGTCCTTTTTGCTCACCCCGGCTCCCTTAAGCTGTGTGCAAGCTGCTCCAGGAACAGGTGACAGCTACCTGCTCTGTGGTGGGGGTGGTGGATGGAGTATGTGTAGCTGCTACTGTGCTAAAAGCTGAAATTGATTCCAATTAGCCACAATTTACCTCCAAGTTTTCCCCAGGAACTTTTAAGCCTTCAATAGATTCCAGAGTTCCAAAATGAATACATCTGTCCCTGTAATTATGTCTAGTTGGAGGAACAGAGTCCTGGTGCTTCCTACTCTGCCATCTTCTCAGACCCGTGTTCCCTATATTGATTGCTTCTTGTATGTTAAAACATCCATGTGTTTCTGGAATAAACTTAACATGGGCGTGATGTATTATCCTTTTTAATTTATATTTTTTTGAATTTGATTTGCTAATACTTTGTTTAGAAGTTTAATCTTTTTATGGGGAAATAAATTTATTTTTCTTTCTTGTAATGGCTTCAAGTTTTTGTTATAAGAGCCTCATGAAATGAGTTTTGAAGTATTCTCTCTTTTCACCATTTTCTAGAATACCTTTTTAAAACTGATATTACTTCTTCTTTTAAAGTTTGTAAGAATTTACTGATGAAGCTATCTCGGTCTGGAGATATCTTTTGCAGCAAGTATTGAATTAGAGATTCAATTGCTATAATAGATATTTAGATTTTTTAATTCTTCTTGTATCATTTTTGGGAGGCTGTGGTTTTTCTAGTCTTTCAACAGTTTCATCCAAATTTAAATATTTGTTATTTTAAAGTTTATAATACTCTCTTGTTATCCCTTCAATAGTTTTAGAATCTCTAGTGAAGTCACCATTTTCCCTCCTATTATTGTCTTCTGTACCTTTGTTTTCTGTGAACAACCTGACTAGTGGTTACAAATTTAATTAGTCTTTTCAAACAAATAACTTTTGGACTTGTTGATGTTCTCTATTACACATTTGTTTTCTGTGTCACTGATTTCTTTTCTTATCTTGATTAATTCCCTTTTGTCATAAAGTTTATGTGTTCAGTGGGATCTTCCTCCAGCTTCTGAGGTCATTGATTTTCAGTCTTTATTCCTTTCTTTTGTATGGCTACAGATTTCTCTTTAAACATGATTCCAGTTGAAATCCACACATTTTCATATGCTTTATTTTCATTAGCACTGGGATCAAAGTATATTTTAATTTCCATCAGAGTTGTTCTTTGACCCATATAGTATCTAGATGTATATTGCCCAATTTCCAAATATTTGAGGATTTCCTTGTTATTATTTATTATAGAATTCTAAGTTTCCCTCTATTTGGAGATCATAATCTGTATGATTTAATCAATCACAGATTGTTGAGGCTTATTATATGACCCAACTTATGATCATTTGATAATATCTCAAAGACCATTTCAAAACAATGTTTATCCTACAACTGTATGGCAGAGCTTTCTATAATTAAATTTGTTAATTATATTTAAATCACCTATATGATTTTAAAAAATTGTTTTGTCTGCTTGAGCTATCCATAATTGAAATAGATATGCTAAAATCACCCACTCAGTGAATTTTTCTAATACTCTTTTCTTGTTGTTAATTTTTGTTTTGTAGTTTGTTTATTATATTATTATATATTAATTATAATTTTATAGTTATTTTTTGTTTAAAAGCTGTGTTATATAGGTACATATAATTTAGAAGTTTTTCCATCTGCCCATTGCATTAACACTGTGATCATTATAAAATACACCCTCCCTTTATTTCTTGTAATATTTATTAACTTAAAATATACTTTGATTTGTGTTAATATTGTCATAAGGCATTTTTGGGGGTTAACATTAGTGTGGCATATTTTTTTTTCATCCTTTTGCTTTCAATCTTTGTTTGTTCCTATATTTAATGTATGCCTCTTATACACAGTATATAGTTTAGGTTTTTGTAATCCAACCTGACCACCTTATTCTGTTAAAAGAATAGACTCAAATTAAATAATATTAAAGTGAAATTATTGATATATCAGGTTTTATTTCCTCTCCTTACTCTTTGTTTTTTATCTGCGTCTTCTGCATTGTTTCTTCTTTTCCTTCCTTTTTCTCTTCCTCACCAGCCTTCTTTTGTATTAAAGTACTTTTATTTGTTCCACACTCTTGCAAGTTATGCATTATTTAATATTCTTGTAGTCATTACCCTAATGGGCCAGTTAGTTAGCTCTTGTCTCTTAGTTCCAAAGTTATCCAACTATACTCTGTTCTCTGATATGAGAGTTGGGATGCTGCAGATGGCATGTCTTCTTTGTCAAATAACTTTCTGTCAGGTTTGGCCCTGGAGAGTGATTGCAAGGTAGAAGTAGGGGAGGACAGCCCTTCCCCTATTTTTTTGTTTGCTGTTGCTGTTGGCATTTCTCCAGAAATGGTAGCAGCCATTAGCTCTAGTCTCTAGATTCTTTAAACATTGCCAGATGCAGCTTCAGCATGATGCTCACTCATACCAGTACCAGATAGACAAAGCCTCCATCTCAGTATTCAGAGTTCCAGTTATATGAGACCTCCACTCATCTCCAAATGCATTTATCATAACACATAACTCATAGGTTTCTTTAAAAATTAAATGATTTAAAGCATATAAGACATTAGAATGATACTTTAACTTCATAAGTACTATACAATATAATCCAATATTATTGATATATATATCAATATTTATCAATATCTAATATATATACCCCTTGGACTTGAAAGAGATATTCTATAAAAATAAATTTAATTACATTTTAAAATAAAGTCTAATCATATCTCATCATTAGTCATGAGAGAAACAGACCCTATCATTTTTGGAATCCTCAAAGTGTTGTGTTTATCATAAGATTTGTAAAATTATACATGAAAAGAACAATACATATCTTTATAGGTTCATGCATTCATAGGATAAATTAGGGTTTAATTTAAAATTATTAATTAGAGAGTTAAAAAAGTGGGCATGTTTAAATGTTACATATGATTTTGAAATGAATATTTTAAACAATACCTGTTTCCATGCAGAGATAACTTATGTTGAATCTTGATTTCAAAGGCTGATTTGTATTCAAAGAACATGTTATTCATAGCAAGAATTTTAAATTATACTCCAGAAAAATTCTTGCTTTAGTTACAAAACAAATTATACTAGTTGCTGAGAGAATGATAGAGCATTTCAAGGAACATAATCTATAGAATTAGATAAATTATTTAAGGTTAGTTTCCAATTAGGCTTAATAACATCAATAATTGACAATTCCCCAAACTCACAGCAAAAGTGCTTTATTCTTTTCAAAGGATTTTCTTTTTATTTCCTTATTAGATGCTCATATCAACTCTCTTAGGTAACTTGGGAAAATGTTACCCTCATTTATTGGATGAGAAAACTGAATCTTGGAGATGTCTGCAGACAGTTTGCTAGTCATATGAGTACAGTCATTACAGGATTACAATGAAATTAATGTTGTATTGTGGTCTCAGTGCCTATGTCATAGTCTGTGAGACATCATAACATTTTACTGTATGCACCCTTTTTTCTGCGTCCATATAGCCTAAAATAATTTATGAAATCAAGTTTACAAATGTACCATAACTAAATATAAACAAAAGAAACAAAGAAATAAGAAGAAAACAAAACAACAAAAACATAACTGTCATGACTATGCATTGAGGGAATTGCCATAAGGAGAAGATCTGTCAGTTGTTAACAGAAACAAAAAGTGTGCTCTGAATTGAAACAACAAGCATTTCTCTGGCCAACAGGTTAAAATAAATAAATAAAAGAAAGAGAAAGAAAAAAAAAAAAAGGAAAGCAAGAAATCAAGAAAGCAATAACACAAGAAGAAAGAAAGTAAGAAAGCAAGAAAGAAAGCAAGAAATCAAGAGAGACAGATACTTCCAGAAAGGAAAAAATGATGGCATTATCCAGTGAATAAAATCACTGCCCATTTTCCCCTTTGAAATCAGATACAGAGCACATAAAACAGGCATCATGCAGCCAGGCAACTAGGCACTGCCAATATTAAAATGTGGGGCTTCCCTGGTGGCGCAGTGGTTGAGAGTCTGCCTGCTAATGCAGGGGACACGGGTTCGAGCCCTGGTCTGGGAAGATCCCACATGCCACGGAGCAACTGGGCCCGTGAGCCACAACTACTGAGCCTGCGTATCTGGAGCCTGTGCTCCACAGCAAGAGAGGCCGCGATAGTGAGAGGCCCACGCACCGCGATGAAGAGTGGCCCCCACTTGCCGCAACTAGAGAAAGCCCTCACACAGAGGCGAAAACCCAACACAGCCAAAAATAAATAAATTAATTTAAAAAAATATGTACTTAAAAAAAAAATTTTTAATGTGTAGAAAACTGTCCCTTAGATACAGCTGGAAAGTGCCTGGAGGGATGAGCACTGAGGAAGTCTTAATGGAGAAATACTGCTCATCTTTCAGCATCAGCATCATCCTCTTCTTCATCATGGCTAATATTTCGATGTTCTAGGTTTAATGCCAAGTGCTTTAAAACATTGTCTTCTTCGTTCTTCAATGCAGTTCCATGAAGTAATTTGAATTTTTGTTTTTCATACTATAGATGAGAAAGCTGAGGATTAGAGAGGTTGAGTGATTTGCCTAAGGTAGTATTGCTAAAAGGATTACAATATGAGTCCTCTCTCTCAGATAAAAATGTCATACATCTAAGCTTCAAAACAAACTTTCTCTCATAATCTAGATCTCAAACACTCAGGAGTTCAAAAATATGATGGCATCTTCACTTAACAGCAACTAAATCAAGTTATCCCAGAAAGGCAGATCATCTTTATATGATATCTCATATGGATCACATTTGAATTGCCCTCAGGACAATGACATCCCAGTGTGAGATGATGATTATGGATTTTACCCTAAATTTATCAAATTCAAAAATTGGGTCATATTTATTGATTTTTGTTATAGACTGTTTATGCCCCTCCCCCCCAAGATTCATATGTTGAAATTCTAATCCCCAATGTGGTAGCAATAGGAGATGGGGCCTTTCTGTAGGGGGATTATGGCATAAAGGTGAAACCCTCATGAATGAGATTAATACATTTTCTTTAAATGTACTGGTTTTATTTGATGTTGAAGGCACACACACAGACCACGTTTTACAAAGCATTCCAATTCATGGTCTCTGCTTCTGGCTTGACAAAAGATTCTGTTCATTTGCTGTGCCTCTACTTCCTGGCTTACGTTCTTGTCTTCTGTTAGACTTGAATGTGACTCAATTTAGGAGTAATATATCGTGAAACCCATCTGGGCCTTGGATTTACTAGGGCTTCTTTGCTCTTTTCAACCACAAAAGTGGAACCAGATCCTCAAACTCTGAGATTAGTGCATTTTTAAAGGAGATCCCGGAGAACTTTCTTAACCTTTATGCCATGTGAGGACACTGGGAGAAGATGACTGTTTATGAACCAGAAAGCAAGCTATCACCAGACATTAAATCTACCAGCATCTTGATCTTGGACTTCCCAGCCTCCAGAACCATGAGAAATAAATATTGGTTGTTTATATGCCACACAGTCTATGCTATTTTGTTACAGCAGCCAGAATGGTCTAAGGCTAAATGGACTTTTCTACTATATTAAGTGAGGAATTTAGAACACATTTTACTTGTCTACCTACTCCTGAATCTTAATTTAAAAACTTCAAAATTATGAACATTCATTATGACCAAATTATTCTCACATTCTATATCTTATAATTTTTGACATTTTTATTAGATCTGTAACTGTATTAATAGCAATTATCCAGGATTAATCCTGTGTTTTGTTATTATTACTACCAATGCTATATATTTTTTCCTGTAACAAGATTTTATATTTCTCAGTTAACTAGAAGTAAAATTCAAGCATGTTTTCAATATTTCAATATTTTAATATTTCAAATATATATTTATTTGTAAAGAAAATTTTATAGCTAATATATGCTTGAGCTCTATAATTATCTGAGCAGTTTCCCTAAGCTTTTTCAATAGATAGATACCTAGATATCTTTTCATCTTTGGATTTGTCAACATAGCTGTTGTTATTTTTACATCTAAGTCTATTCGCTCATTGATTGTGTGACCTTATTTCAGAGAAGCCATGTATTTTCATATCCTAGTTTGAATGTTAAATCACTTTATAATGTCATTTTAATGTAACTTTTGAACTATATAAGATTTTGAATCCACATAAGGTGCTAGTGATAGAAGGGTGAATAAGCCTTAAATCCTGCTCTCAAGGAATAAGCAGTAATCAAAGACAGGGCACACAGTCCAGACAGGTAAATTGCCCTTTATTTATTTATTTTCTTCTTTTTAATTTTTCTCTATAACTCCTCTCCACCCCCACACCAAGACTCTATTTTTTTAAAATATGTTTTCACGGGGACTGTGATGGTGAATGTGTTAAGTTGGTTGGGCCACTGGGTGCCCAGATATTTGGTCAAATATTATTCTGGCTGTGTCTATGAGCATGTTCTTGAATGAGAATAACATTTAAATTGGTAGACTGAATAAAGCAGATTGCCTCTCTAACATGGGTGGGCCTCATCAATCAGTTGAAGTCCAACATAAAATAAAAGGCAGACCCCCAGTAAGAGAAAATTCCACTTACTTTCCATGCTTTCAAGCTGGGACATAGGCTTTTTACTGCTTTTAGATTCAAACTGAAATTCCTGCTCTTGATGGCCATGAACCTGCTGGCCTTAAACTACACAAAGAAGGAGGCAAAGAGGGAGGGAGTTAAGAGGGACTCAGGTGACTGGCATCAGCAAATGCAAATACCTCTGGGGCGAAAACTTGTGAAATCTGCAGGCTGTGCAAGGCAGACGTGCTGGCCGTTAGATTCTCCAGTGGCAAAATTTGCTGGGTTGGCTTCAGAGTAGGTCACTGTGGACCACGATCACTCCCACTGTGTGGTTGCTATTGATAGCACTACTTTCTTCCCTTATTCCTAGTCATCTCTATAGGTCTCAGCTTTGCTGCTCTGGGTGGGGTGAAACCAAAGCAGGACCTTCTTTTGGGTCCCCAGAAGGCTGGGGAATCTTGTTGCTCACCCCACTTTTCTTTTCCTGGAGAGGAGAACTCTTTCTAGCTGGGAGGTTCCCTTTTGGCACGGCAAAGTCAGCTTGGGGGATGGGATGATTACAAGCAAAATGAAGCTGTCTTCCTTCTCTCCTTGTATGGTTATTCTTAGGATTTTGTTGCACTGTGTTACTAAAGTTTCTTAACTGGAATCTGGAGCTATCCCAGAGCTGTTTTTGTTTATGGATACATGTCTAATTGTTGATTTTTGTGGTGAGGTGGAGGCAGGGGTCTCCTATGTCATCATTTTGGTGACATAACTCCATAAATCTCATACACACATACACACAGACACACACACACACTCTCTCTCTCTATTGGTTCTGTTTCAATGAAAAACAATGACTAATACAGGTGCCATGTTTTTATTTAGTTTTGTTTTTATTTTTCTTTTTTACATTAGATAAAAGGAGAAAATTCCCAGCCCTTGAGATTGTGGCTTGTCATTAGCAGCACTCACTATCTACTTAGGTATGTGAGATCAAATACGATTCCTGGTCATATAAACCTGAAGTTTATATGGTACCTATGATAATTATATTTTATAGAAAGATAAGTTGACATTCAGAATATGACTTGATAGCTGATGTAGGTCTACCTAGAGATACAAAATGGGCTGATCATGAGGGGTGCACATGTTGTTATTCCTATGACAGTTATATTTCTCATAGTGAATTAATCATTTGTCATTCTGAATTCATAAGCATCTTAAGAGGTTGCTTAATGTGTGTCTACCTCTGAGATATTAATGTCCTCTTAGTGTGCTGATAAAAACAATGTGCTGAGCCAGCAAAACAAAGGACCATATCTGAAGCTTAGTAAATTCATCAAGATAGTGAATTTAACCCCCAGAGGCCTCTTGGCAGAATTACTATGTGCATTCCACAGGCAGATGATGCAGAGGAATCAACATTCCTTTTTCTCTAAACATGAGAATGAAGCATTTATTTTTCTTTTGAAATTTATATAAAAGATATAGGATGCAAAGGAAAAGAGGAAGTCAAAACGTGTTTCAATAGTATGAGTAATTTCATTTATAATTTGTTTAATTAAAAAATAATTTATTCAATAAATAAATAAATAATCCATGAAGACTGATCTGTGTAATTATGCAGTATATAATAAAGTAATTAGCACTAGCATATAAGATCCCCAAGGGCAGTAATTGTGAAAAATACAACTTAATATCCCTGGAGCCAAGCACAATATCGACCACATGGTAGATGCTTAATAAAAGTTATTAAAGAGATGAATATTTTAATGATAATGAACTATTATATTATAAGTAGATCACTGGTAAACAAATTGCTTAGCTGATAAACCATTTTTATTTTTGAACTATCTTGGACATTGTCCCCCAATATTATTCTGCCCATTGCCCCTAGTAATAAAATATCTGGATTTCAGCTGAGTACATGGTCTTCAAGAATAAAGATCTCATTTCATAGTTTCTTTTCAAGCAGGTGTCTCCAGCTAACAATGTACTAAACAATGGCTTAAAATAGAAGTGTTTTGTTACTGATACAGGAAATTGTTTATTACTACTTTTTTTTCCCCTTTGTCCCTTCTCTATTTGTATCTTGAAATACAGATATGATGATGGTAACTGTAGCCCCCAGATGGTAACTTTAGCCCATGAGGAGGAGACTACATCTTGGGATTCAGAGAAATGAAATTCAAGGAGACTGAGTCTCTGAGTACTTAATGCTATGGGGTTGCCAGATAAGAACCAAACTTCTTAACTCCTAACTTTACTGTTTGAAAGAAATAAATTTTTTAGAGTCATTCTTAGGAACACCTAAATATATAAAACAAATATTAACAGACCTAAAGGGGTAAATAGACAGCAATACAATAATAGTTTGGAATTTTAATATCTTACTTACTTCAATGGATAGATTATACAGATAGAAATCCATAAGAAAACGGTGGTCTTAAATGACACATTGGACCAGATGGATTTAATAAGTATATATAGAATATTCCATCCAAAGGCAGCTCAATACATATTCTTCTCATGTGCACATGGGACATTCTCCAGGATAGATCACATGTTAGGCCACAAAACAAGTCTTAGTACATTTAAGAAGATTGAAATCAGATTAAGCAACTTTTCTGATGACAATTCATGAAACTAGAAATCAATTTTTAAAAGAAAGCTGGAAAATTCAAATATACATGGGGATTAAACAACATGCTATTGAACAAACAAAGGGTTAATGAAGCAATCAGAGAAGAAAAAAAAAATACCTTGAGACAAATGAAAATGGAAATACAATATATCAAATTTTATGAGATGCAGGAAAGCAGTTTTATTAAGAAGGAAGTTCATAGAAATAAATGCCTACCTCAAAAAACAAGAGAAATCTCAAATAAACAACCTAACATTGCACCTCAAGGAATTATAAAAAGAAAAACAAATGAAGCCCAAAGTTAGTAGAAGGAAGGAAATAACAAAGATCAGAGTTGAAATAAATGGAATAGAGACTAAAAGACAATAAAAAAGATCAGTGAAACTAAGAGCTGGCTCTTTGAAAAAATAAAATTGACAAATGTCTAACTAGACACACCAAGAAAAAATAAGAGACCTCAAATAAATAAGATTAGAAGTGAAAGAAGAGACCTTACAACTGATACCACAGAAATATAAAGCAACATAGAAGACTTATAAACAATTATACACCAATAAATTGGACATTCTAGGAGAAGTGGACAAATTCCTAGAAATATACAATCTTCCAAGACTGCATGATGAAGAAATAGAAAATCTGAATAAGCCAATTACTAGGATGGAATCAATTATCAAAAACCTTCCAACAAAAAAGTCCAGGACAGATGGCTTCCCAGGTGAATTCTACTAAACATTCAAGGAAGAATTAATACCAATCCTTCTCAAACTCTTCCAGAAAATAGGAGACTACTTCCCAACTCCTTTTACAAGGCCAGTATTACCCTGATAGCAAAACCAGACAAGGATACCACAAGAAAAGAAAATTACAAGCCACTATTCCTGATGAACATAGATGCAAAATTCCTAAACAAAATATTTGCAAACTGAATTTAACAATACATTAAAAGGGTAATACATCATGATCAAGTGAGATTTATTCCAGGGATGTAAGGATGGTTCAACATCTGTAAATCAATCAATGCGACACACCACATTAACAAAATTCGGGATAAAAATCACACTATTATCTCAATAAATGCAGAAAAAGCATTTGACAAAATTCTACAGCCATTTATGATAAAACTCTCAACAAAGTGGCCATAGAGAGAATATACCTCAAAATAATAATGGCCATATATGACAAGCCCACAACTAACATCATAATCAGTGGTGAAAAGCTGAAAGCTTTTCCTTTAATATCAGGAACAAGACAGGTATATCAACTCTCACCACTTTTATTCAACATAATGTTGGAAGTACTAGCAAGAACAGTTAACTAAGAAAAATAAGAAAAAGGCATTTAAACTGGAAAGAAAGAAGTAAAATTGTCACCATTTGCAGATAACATGGTACTGTAAATAGAAAACCCTAATGACGTATTGAATACAATACTGAATAGAAGTGGTGAAAGTGGGCATCCTAAACTTTCTGCTCTAAGGAGGAAATCACTCACTGTTCCTTCATTTAATATGGTATTAGTTATAGATTTTTTATAGAGAATTTTTTCTATTAAAAAAGAACAGTTTTCTTCTGTTCCTAATTTTGAGTTTTTTTTATCATAGATATGTTTTCTCTTAACTTAGTGATAATACCAGTAACTTCAGAAAAATACATTTGTTTAGATATAATGTGTATATTATACAATATATGCATATTATGTATATATTCACACAGATAAGCAAGTGTGCATATATATATACATATATATGTGTACACATAGATATTTAAGTTGCTGCATTGCTATGTAAATTAATCAATCAGGCAGCTAGAAGAAGTTGACTTGTAGCAACAGTGAGCCACATAAGTTCATTTGAGGAAAAGCACTGTAGTCTCCAAGCAGAGACCTGAATCTGAAAGTGAATAATAGTCTTCAATGTGAACATCAAAGCAAAGTTTCCTCATCACATAGCCTCCTCTCCCAGTCACAACCACAATTGTACAATGGTAATCTTCTAATAATAGATGGAAAATAAAAGGCGCTTAGATCCCCATTTTAAATCTTAAAAGGCATATATTGAAATTAAAGCAGCATAACTCTAGACAAATTTACATCATCAATCTGTCAGTAATATGAATAAATTCCATGTTTTAAGCATTAATAAAAATATGACACTGAAGAAATGTGTCTCATTATTTATGTAGTATATTTTATCCAAGTTCAGAACTCTTAAGAGCCACAAACTGAAGTAGACAACAAATGATGAACATCAGTATCGGTTGCTGGAAGAGAGCTCTGATTAGATCTCTAAGTAACACTACATGTTCTAAAATTACTTGCAGAATACATCATTAAAACACACTGTCCGGTCAAATTTTCTTAACTAGAACAAGCAATTTTTTTAGTTTATTTCAAAACCAGTTTATTTCATCAAATCCATTTCCTTATTTACAAAACTGTCTTTGAAGAGTTGGATTGATGCTCATGAAAAAAAAAATCATTTGTAAAGACCTCCATGGAAAGCTATTCTGAAGTGTCTTTTGATAAACCATCATAGTATTAAGTAATCTTCATGGCTTGAAAATTTATATTGCTATTTTATATAGTCCCGTATTCTACAGTTTTAGTCTGAATCTTTCTCTTCTATCCTTTAAGATAATAGAACACATTTTATTATTGAGTTCCACATAGACTCTGTATATTCCAAAATAATTGATAACATAGTTGCCCATCTTTCTTCCAAAACATACTTACTTCCATTTTGTTTTTTGGATCATTGAAGAAGAAAGGATCCAAGGTTCATTTGGAAGCAGTAAATAGGAAGAGAGTAGGTGATCTCAGCGACAACTTTGGCCTTTATCTTATATTATCTTTATAATTCTCTTTATCCTAGTTGGGTCTTACTCTCAGACCAGCTACTTTTATCTGCTTGAGAACAATAATTGCTAAGCTTTGAGGCCATTCTAGTGCCTCTGCCACTGCCAATTCCCTTCCACCTCCACCACTAATATATAAGGCTCTTGGAGCAATGTGCTATGTGAAGAGAAATAGCTCATATCATCAGACATGATACTAGTCAAGGGCAAAACCTTAAGGAAACATACGTGGCTCTGCTAAAACGTGTGTGTGTGTGTGTGTGTGTGTGTGTGTGTGTGTATACATTTCTAATGAGGATATTCTCATGATATTTCCTCTTCACTGCTTTGCATTTGGGGGCACTCCTTTGTGAACAAATATCTCCACTCTCACACTTATTTTAAAATACTTTCTAATCCAATCAAAAATTTCAACTGCTATTTTTTTCAAACTTTTGCTTTGGATGCTTTGCCACTAGCACTTTTGCCCTTTTTGAATCTTTCACAAATCAGGAAGTTTCCAGCATATAAAGAAGACCTACAAACCTGCAAAACTCATTCATTTTCATTTAACAAACACTTATTGAGAAAGTTGCTAGGTTCTGGGGAAACAATGTTGAGAAATCAGATATAAACCACCACTCTACTTTCTCTTATTGAAGTCTGGCTCTACGATCCTGACATGATTTCATCATGCAGTCACTGGATTTGCATTTTGACTTGAATTCTTGTGTTTGAACATTGGATTTTCCAATACAAAGTGACCTTGTCTGTCCCCATGGCATTTGATACTCTGAGTAGTCTCTGGAAATAAGTCCACACTCCAGCTCTTTCCCCCATGGCCAACATTCTACTTTAATCAGATTTGATTCTTTCCAACACATTCAATAACTCTTTTTAAAATAGTCCTCCCGTTACAGACAGTTCCCAACTTTGAATGGTTCGACTTACAATTTTTTGACTTTATGATATTGCAAAAGCGATACACATTCAGTAGAAATAATACTTTGAATTTTGAGTTTTGATCTTTTCCCTGGTGAGTGATAAGCGGTAGGATACTCTCTCAGTTGCTGGGCAGCAGCGGTGAGCCACAGCTCCTACTTAGCCGCATAATCATGAGGGTAAACAACCAATATGCTTACACCCATTCTGTACCCATACTCCACTCTGTTTTTCACTTTCAGGACAGTATTCAATAAAGCACGTGAGCTATTCAACAATTTATTATAAAATAGGCTTTGTGTCAGATGATTTTGCCCAACTGTAGTCTAATGTAAGTGTTCTGAGCACCTTTGAAGTATACTAAGCTGGGCTATGATCTTCGGTTGGTTCGGTATATTAAATGCATTTTTGACTTATGCTATTTTCAATTTATGATAGGTTTATAGGGACATAACCCCATCGTAAGTGGAGGAAGATCTGTAAATACACGCATCGTACTTACGCTAACAAACAAAGGGCCGATTTGACGAGCCTGGATAATTTTCCACTATCCGTATTGTAACAATTTCTTCTGACTTTCCTCCTCTTATCCCACTAATTATCCCATCTCCTTTCACTTACCTCCCTTCTTTGCTTAATTCTAGATCTTAATATTTAGTGACGAAATTATATTACTACCTTTATATTATTAATCTGAAAATATCTTGGCTCTTTGACCTTCATAATTTCAAAGCCACAACATTTCTGTAATTTGCTTTTATTGCTTGGCTTTGTCTTTGTTATTGTCTATTTCATGTTTTATATTCTCCCAGAGACCATGGCAATGGGTGTAGCTTTATAAAACTAAAAATTAAATGAATAAATTATAAATGGATATATCATTTCCTGTATTTGTGCCCAGAGACTGAGGAAATGACTACATTTTCAAAACCAGAACATAAATAAGTAAGCATTTCAAAATCTGGGTACAGTGTGTCATTATGCAAACTATATTCTTTACTTCATTTCACATTTAAACAATGTTACTTTCCACCTCCGACAAAGACAATAGGAGCGTTACATAAAAACCAGAGATAAAGATGTCCAGTGCTTCCATTACTCACTCTCATTATTATCTCTTCTAGGAAATGGATTCTTGATGCCATTTTTGCTGATTATGAAGAAGGCATCAGAATTTTAAAGCACTTTTCTTTTTTATAGCTACTTTATTTATTTATTTTATTTTATTTTTTTTATATTTGGCTGTGTTGGGTCTTCGGTTCATGCGAGGGCTTTCTCTAGTTGAGGCAAGTGGGGGCCACTCTTCATCGCGGTGCGCGGGCCTCTCACTATCGCGGCCCCTCTCGTCGCGGGGCACAGGCTCCAGACGCGCAGGCTCAGCAGTTGTGGCTCACGGGCCCAGCTGCTCCGTGGCATGTGGGATCTTCCCAGACCAGGGCTCGAACCCGTGTCCCCTGCATTAGCAGGCAGACTCTCAACCACTGCGCCACCAGGGAAGCCCGGCATCAGAATTTTAATATTTGATATCCAACATGAAGAATGGTGGGAAAGCTTCTTGATAGGACTGTAACATTAATGTATAAACTCTCACTTAAATTCTTGTAGCAAAGATTAATACATGGGATTAAGTAACCAAACAGCGTCTCCTAGAGGACAAAGCACTGTGGTCGGCTTCTCTCCCCTAAGCATTGGTAACTGCATGCTCTACTGGAGGGGCAAAGATGATAATGAGATGTGGCACAACATAAATACATCCTTATAAAAATGATAGCAGGGAGAATTGAAAACAACCGAGAAGTTTTCCAAATTTTTGTTATCAATTTATGGCAACCTATGGGCCTTCCCCAGAGCTCTTCCTGCCCCTGCAAAATAGTTACAGCTCTCTTTTCATTCTCCATGTATTGTTGGTCACAACAATGAGAGTTGTAATTCTTATATCCCTCATCCTTCCCATTTTTATTGGAATTATATGTTCATAGGTGACATCCTTCTGAAGTGGTGCTGAATATCAAGGCAAAAAAAATTGATAAACATTGTATAGCACCAACCTTAATCATGCAGTTAAGAGCAAAAGAATGTTTAAAAATATGTTTCTTTGTCTGTTATTTCTCATAATCTTATGCTTTGGGTGGAAAAAAAAAAAAAAAACTCCCTGAGGTTTTTTGCTGCATCTATCTTATAAATGATTCTCTTTGATCAAAATCTAGTGCAAGCTCTCCTTTTTTTAGAGTCATGGAGGCAGTGATTTCATATCACAGTATTTCAACTCTTGACAGCTCAGTGGGAGTGAGGAAAAGGAGGAGGGGTTTTATCTAAAGGAGAGGAAAAATGGGGGAGAGGAATTCAAAGTCAGGCCAAAGATGACAGGCAAAGCATGGGAGCAGCTGTACAAACTGTTACTTGATCTCTTCCAGATATTGGTGTGCTGAGGTGAATGACAACTTCTAATTAAAATGGTAGCTGATTATCATGTAAGAAGTGACACAATTTGTCTAAGACCTGGAATAGAAGATGAATCACTTTTATTTGTAGAAAATTCTAATTTAAAGATATGCATTTTTAGATGAACATCTGTGGTGTGTTTTTGATGGGAGACATGATAATTAAATCCTTTCTTATTTTGTTGCTGAAATGTTCACATTGTATTTTTGTCATGTAGCAATTTTTATATTACCATAAACAAGAATAAAGCAAGTCCTCAAAACTCACATGCAAAATTTAGAAGTTTATTCAATTTAGAATTCTTGAGTGTTATAATTAGATGCCTAGATCATGACTGCATGTTCATATCTCACCACAAAATCCATTGGAGTACTAATTTTCAAAGCCAAATGATCTCTTTAGTAGACATATCTATTAAAGCTGATTCATAGGGCTCTTTCAGGGCAAGTATACATGACTGTCCTCAGAATACTTGCTGCTACTCGTGTTTTTTAACTTTTTGAGAACTTGAAAATAGATAAGCTTGGTCTTACTCTCTTTAGTGCACATCTTTCATAGGAGAAGCATTTTCCAATCATACATGTACAGAACATGATTTTACTGTTCCAAAGGAAAGAAGTACCTCTATGATTCCAAATAGTTGTCTATGGTTTGGCAGAACTTGTCTGGTTAAGTTAAAGCATGCCATATATTAAGGGACACCTATTTCAATAAGATAAAGAACAAAGTCAAATAAGCAGACATGAATATAGTAATATAAAAGAATATATAGTATATATAATATTCTATATAATATTAAATATGAATACATAATAATATATTATATGTTGCATACATTTTGTAACACATGCACACATATACATAGATATATATACATATATATCTATATATGTACACATATATATATACATATATATCTATATATGTACACACATATATAGATATATTGTACACAGATATACACATGGTATATTATACTAGTATACATATGTAAATAATTTATATAATACCATGGATGTCTTGAATATATTACTTATATTAGTACCCTTGATGCTTGAATAACACAGGAATTGAGGTTCTATTTCTCCACACAGTAGAAAATCTACATGTAACTTTACAGTTGACCCTCCATATTCTTTTTTTTGTTTTTAATTTTTTTTTCACATCTTTATTGGAGTATAAATGCTTTACAATGTTGTGTTAGTTTCTGCTGTACAACAAAGTGAATCAGCTATATGTATACATATATCCCCATATCACGTCCCTCTTGAGCCTCCCTCCCACCCTCCCTATCCCATCCCTCTAGGTCTTGACTGCAAATCTGCAGATTCAACCAACTGTGAATCGTGTGGTACTATAGTAGGTATTTATTGAAAAAAAAATCATGTGTAAGTGGACCCACGCTGTTCAAACCTGTGTTGTTCAAGGGTCAACGGTATATATGTATATATGTATATAATATCACAACAATGAGAGTTGTAATTCTTATATCCCTCATCCTTCCCATTTTTATTGGAATTATATGTTCATAGGTTCATGTATAAATGTTATGTATATACTCCCATACACACGGTATAAATACATATACACACACCCACACACAGATGTCAAACTATGGCTGTGGGAACCAAATAAGCATCCCATTTGTTTTTTCCATGGGCTTCCTCTAAATTTAGTTCTTCACATATTTGCTGCTTTGAACTTGCTATTGCTGCTCTAAGTGCATACAGCAATATCAGGCATGGCCAAAATTCAGTTGGCTTCATTTACCATAAGTAATGACTGCTGATGGATGAGAAATGGAAACCATATGTGCTCCCTGCATCTAGCTGAGTGGTCTGCTGAGAGCCAAAATTCTGAATATTTTGGTTTCATCAGATTTGGTTTCTCTATTGTATTGTGTGTGTGTATGGGATCAGCACGCCTAAGGAAAGAAAGAAAGAATACTATATGCAAAACAGCATTCTATAGTTCTATGTTTATTATCACTGGTAATCTATAGAGTTATCCTTTGAAGCAAGTACTGGCCCATCCATTTTAGGGACTAGAGAATGAAGGCAAAACCAGCTTACACATGGTTGGAAAATTAGTAAGGGGTAGAGCCTGAACTCAAACCCTGTTCTGGCTCCAAAGTGTTCTTTGCATTATGCAAGTTGTTTGTTTTCTTAGTTTCCAAGTCAAGACTTGTGGAATTGTTTATCTGTCACTGCCCCCTGAAGGGTCCAGAGGGAGACTGGTTGACAGTGATTCATGAGCTCGAGTTTTTAGGAAGGCTCCCAACCCCCACCCCATACTGTTGCTCCCTTTGTGTTTGCTTGACATACTAGTTAGTTTAGTCATACAGAGAAAACATGGATTTAATGGGTGTAGCAGTTAAAGAAGGATCATGATGCTAGACATATATTTTTGATCTCTACTCCCCTTGGTGATGAATGATTTTGTATCATGTAAGTAAAGCAAACAAGCTTCAATTTAATCTGTAGCAAGATATATCTATATCTATGTATATACATAGATTTTATATACATATATATTTTATATATATAAAAATATATATAATTATATATATATTTTTATATATAATTATATATATGTAAAATATATAAATATATATTTATATATAGATTTTATATACATATATTTTACATATATAAAAATTATATTATATAGAATAATAAAATAATAAAATATATTTATCTACATATATTTTATACATATAAAAATTATATTATATATAATAATAAAATACAAAATAATTATATATATATAATTTATACATATATAAATTATTTTAAGAACAATGGGAGAGGGAATTTCTCAAAAAACAGTACTAATTATCAATGATTATAGAGGTTCCAGAATAATTATCTTTGGATGGGGTTCAAAAGTGACTTATGCTGTTAACTTGAAGTCACACTCATGGTGAAGGAGTTCTAGTAACCCTCCCAGTGTACAGAGCACATGGTCTTAGACATAGATCTAATTACTCATAATGACTCAATAAAAGAATGGCAGGGTGAATATAAAAACATTATGGGCCTGGGAAGCTGATGGTAAAAGCAAAGCTGGATATAATATCTACAAGTCAGTGATCCTCTAAATCTCCTCTAAAACCCTCTGTGCACTTCTGAGAGTTAAAAGAAGTTCAAACTCTCCATATGATCATATAGAAACATGTCTTAGAAACTTCTATTCCTTTCCAAATATGTTTACAAACCCCAAGTATCTTACAATCTTAAGTTCTTGTAGCTGTAGAGCTCTTGATCTAACTTCCATCTCACATCACATTGCTATGCTTTTTTTCATGGTTCCATGTTAACTTAAATGAGAAACCTAACTTCTTTTAAAATTATTTCTCAAGTGGTGTGACTGTGAGTGTGTTTGAATGTATGTGTGTTGGAGAAGGAATGGGGGTGATGGAGAGAGAAAAAGAGGGACTTTTTCGAAAGTGGTTTAGTTGGTGTAATAACAAGAAAACACTAGAAGTTTCACGGTGACTACTTTTCGTAGATTTTTAGCTCCCTGCTCAAGTAACAAGCTATCTGAAGGACTTATGCATGCTTATTTACGTCGATTACTCAGTGGTCACCTTTAAAGTTCCAGATCATCAGGGAATATATGTTGAGAAAAGTGGCTGGGGAAAACTTTTTTCTCAGATATCCTTAAAACACTAGAGACAATTGAGATATAATGATGAGTTGGAAAATGCTGCTTCAATTATCTACCATTTAGATTGGAAAGTCTCACTGCAATAGCTGCCAGATACAGGAGAGCAAGGATCATGTCTGCATTCCACATTACGTATGATCTGTGCTTAACGGAATCTGGAACATAGTGGGACCTCACATATATGTAATGAATGAAAACAAAACTGCTTTCAGTTTAGCATTTTGTTTTGTTTAATATTATGCTTCCCTGCCACCTTTAGGCTTCTGCTTCTGTTCTAATGTTGGTAAGAAATTTTTTCTCTACTATAAATTATACATACACTTTAGCTTTACTATTCAAGGATGGGAACATCAAACGTGTCAGGACTGTGTGGAGGGAGTCAGTAAAGTTTATCCACACAGGGAAGATGTGGGAGCAACAAGTCGAGTAGAGAACTAAGGCAAGTGGTGTAGGAAACACTGACCATAAAAAAGGGGTAGAGATGAGAATGAACCATATTTACCTTTACTTGTAGGAATTGTACTAGGTATTTGACAGAAATTATCTCATTTAATCTTCAATACAATACTATGTTATATTCATTATCATTTCTATTTTAGACAGAAATTTCTAAGATCAGAGAAATTGTTTAATTTTTACAATGTCACCAAATGATAGGGGAAATATAATTCAAACTCATATCATTTTATTTTCAAATACTTTTGTACATTTCCATGATACACTGCTTTCTAAGTAAAAAAAAAATAAATAAAAGCTTTGATATATTTAAAACCTCTTCTTCAACATTTATGTTTGCTCTGATAGCAGAAATGCATTTTGTGGCTCCTTGGTTTGGTAATGGGAAAGGATATACCAAGGTATAGTTTTTCCGTATGAATTAAATAATAACCAAGAGGTTGGACCCCTAACTCCAACCATATATAATAATTAGCTCAGAATGAATCAAAATCCTAAGTGTAAGAGCTGAAGCTATAAAACTCTCAGAAGAAAATATGGGGCTAAATCTTCATGATGATAGATTTGGCGATGGTTTCTTAGATGTGACAACAGAATTACAAGCAATGAAGAGAAAAAATAGCTAAATAACACTTTAATAAAATTTAAAAATTTTGTTTTTTAAAGTTCCCTATCCAAAAAGCTAAAAGAAAACCCACAGGAAGGAGAAAATAGTTGCAAATTACATATGTAAAAAGGACTTGATCTAGAGTATATAAAGACCTCTTACAACTTAAAAATAAAAAGACGAATAACCCAACAACAGCAACAAAATGATCTGAATAGACATTTCCCTAAAGAAGATATACAAATGACCAATAAGCACGTGAAAAATGCTCAATATCATTAGTCATCAAGGAAATGCAAATCAAAACCTCAGTGAGATACCACTAAGCTGGTAAGAGAGGTATTGAATTACCCACAATTCCTTGGGGATATGTTGCCCACAACTCTCAGCTCAGGACATCAAACAAGAATCAATTGTGCTACTTCCTTCTCATCTCCCTGCCCTCTTTCTTTTTTTTTTTTTTAATTAACTAATTTATTTATTTTTGGCTGTGTTAGGTCTTCATTTCTGTGCGAGGGCTTTCTCTAGTTGTGGCAAGTGGGGGCCACTCTTCATCGCGGTGCGCAGGCCTCTCACTATCGCGGCCTCTCTTGTTGCAGAGCACAGGCTCCAGACGTGCAGGCTCAGTAGTTGTGGCTCACGGGCCTAGTTGCTCCGTGGCATGTGGGATCTTCCCAGACCAGGGCTCGAACTCGTGTCCCCTGCATTGGCAGGCCGATTCTCAACCACTACGCCACCAGGGAAGCCCTCCCTGCCCTCTTTCTATCAATAGTTATCCTTACTGCTCCTCAGACTAATGCCCTGGCTGTCAGCACTTACTCTTAGTCTGCCTCTCACAGTGAAGCAAAGTCAATCCAGAACAGTGCCAACCACAACCCTGCTGGAACCAGACTCTACTTCCACCATGGCTGAAACGCCCATAAACTACAGTTTTGAATCAGACCTAGAATAAATGTCATAAACAAATAATTTATGGTGAAAAAAATGAAAATTTCCAACAACTAATAAGTTATTATACTGTGCAGTTCTTTAAACCTGATTTGTTTTTGTAGAATTGGCAAACTTAATCTGGTAAAAACAATTACATTGGCCTGTTAGTTCTCTCCTTATTAATTTCCCCCTGAATTAGCATTTCCATTCAGCAAGCTTTTTTTGAGTGCCTATTGAATTCTAGTAACAATTACAAATAAGAATAAGAGATAGTTCCTATTCTGGAAGAACACTTAGTTTAAAGGCTATGAGAGTAGAGCAAAAATATAACTACAGAGAAAGAGACAAAACTTGAATTAAGGGACAGGAGATTGCCTAGGATATCAGTCTCTATTGGGAAAAAAAGTATCTGGAGTGTTAAAAGATCCTTGAGAATATAAGAACAAAAATATTTCACTTACTAGTACATCCAACCAGAGTCACTATTAAAGGTAGTTGGACAGAATGCTTTGATATAAGTCACTGAGACTGTGAAGGTAACAGCTCCAGGAGGAGTATTAGTTAGGCTGAACTGCCTCTGAATTGGGTTAATTGTGGGATTTTTGTTTTATCAGAGCACACATATTAGGGTCCAGAGCTAAGTCATTATAAATGATGGAGGAGAGGCTGTATGCCACACAAGCATTCTTCTATGATGTTCTCACTCTGTACCATGTGGGTCCTCACCTGTAAATAAACATTATTCAAATATTAATTTAATGTTTAGTTTCATATTACCTTTTCTCCTCAAAACAACCATAGCCCCACTTATGTATGGTATAAACTAATAAAATTGCTTCATACTTGACTGGCAATATAGAAGCAAAGGGAACAAGATTCTACTATATTCCTGGATAAGTCTGAAGACCAGCCTGGATCTGAATCTCATTTTCTAAGCTTGTCCTCCTAGTCTAATATGGAAGTATATCTGCTCCTCTAAAATCCATGTGTCTCTGCTTGTGCTCTAAATCTCATCCCCTCTCCTTCTTTAAATTCACATCCTTCATTTACCTGTATTGTAACTCTCATTCTCTATCCCTCTTTTTTCTCCCACTGTCTCCATTCTTCTATTCTGGATTTTTCTCCTAGAATAAAAATATAAATTCCCTACCATGTACTGTAAAACACTATGTGACTTGGTTCCTGACCTCCCTTCCAAAATCATCTTAAATTTGTCTACTGAATTACAGCCACTCTTTGATTCTTGGACAATAGTTCTGCCTCCTCCATGGACATTTACACTTGCTGAACCCTCTGTTTGCAGGAATCATCCTTCATAACTATTATACAGTTTGGATTTTTAAAAACATATTTAGGCATAAACAACTGTGGTTTCTATTCTCATGGTGGGTGGTTGGTTACCCTTACAGCTATTTAAACTCCATTTAATCAAAATCTATCACTACAGTACTTGAGTCATCTTTTTCTCTTCTCATCAATAGGTGTTTTTCTAACAATATAGAAATTGATGTTATTGGTAGAATTAATGGTGTTCAGGAAATGTGGATTAGCTAGACTATTTTAGAGATTATATCATTTAAATGAAAAGGGTATGTGCATCTAATAAGGCCTCCACGCTACACCTTTCAGAAAGACACTTGACACTTGATTCTAAAATGGCCATGTTCAACCACAATTTAAGAAAAATTTGTGTCTGATGATTAGCTATAAAGGATTCAGCTATAACTGAATCTTCACAAAGGTTTGAAAATTGTGTCTGTTTTCATGTTTTTTCATTCAAGATGCTACTAGAGCACCTAAAAAGACAGAGAACTGAGGCACTGTAGATCAAACAGAGCCATTGTAGGAATTTGTTGTTGTTGCTCTTCCTGTTTACTAGTGTATTTGGCTTGATAAATGATTGCAGTGGGAACCTCCACACATCTTACTATCTACAAAAAGTGAGGTACTATTCCAATGTCAGTGCCAAAAGTTTACTATTACTAGAACCTCTTGTTCAGGCAAGTAATTTTACTGTTCATTACAGGAGATTCTCAAAGAACCATCAACTCTTCAGTAGAAAGCATCAACAGATAGTTTATGCCTTAAGATTCACTGAATCCCTAAACCCAAAATCCTTGTTTTGCTATTTCCACGAATACTAAACCAACATATCATAATAAATACCAAATCCTAACCGAGTTCTTACATTGAAACACCCACCTTAAACTAAACTTCAAATTCTCAATAAAATCCAAATTTGCCATTCTGCATTAGAGATACTACCAAAGTTATGTTGAAGTAGTGTTCTCCCTTACTGAGGGGAGAAATAAATTAAGCTACCTCCTATCAATGCTTTATGTTGGAGATATTAAAATGCGTGCAATGGGATACAGTCAAAGACTAGCTTTTATTTTAATGGGGTAGAACATTTAAAAAGGAATAGCTCTTTGTCTATAGCTATATTTTGACAGTACCAGTATTTGCCAAAAATAACTAAATATTTATAACTGCGTTAACCTGGGCCAGATTTTAACAAGATTTATATTCAAATGTCATAATTCAAAATGGCCTTTTCTGACCCTGGATTCAAAGTTGCCTACCCATTTAGTTACCATTTCTATATCACATGTTTGTTTTTGCTTCACATCTTTTATTACAATCAGATAGCATATATTTTGTGTTTATGGGTTAATTTTTTGTTTATGGGTTTATTATTTGCTTTCTCATTTTTTCAATCGTTCCATACTTACATGGCTTACTCAGTGTCAGGTATATTCTAGGCAATGAAGATACAGCATGTTTATACCTACTTCAGAAAAGCCAGAATTTTACTTATTTTCTTTTTTTTCACATCTTGGTTGCCGAACCAAAGAATTGTATTGGCATATATTAGCCTCTTGTCAAAAAAATTTTTGAATGTATGACTAAAATGAGTAAATGCATACATTAATCTCCACTTCAATGAGTGCAGAAATTTACCCTGTAAATGTGCATCAGTTTTTTTTCTGTACCCAGACCATATCACTAGGCCTTCTTACTTCAGTTTGTTCCAGCATATTCTCTTCTTTTTTTTTCTTTTTAAAAATTAATTTTTATTTGAGTGTAGTTTATTTACAATGTTGTGTTAGTTTCAGGTGTACAGCCAAGTGAATCAGTTATACATATACATATATTCACTCTTTTTTTAGATTATTTCCCCACATAGGTTATTACAGAGTATTGAGTAGAGCTCCCTGTGCTATACAGTAGGTCCTTATTAGTTATCTATTTTATATATAGCTGTGTGTATATGTCAATCCCAATCTCTCACTTTATCTCTCCCAACCGAGTCCCTTCTGATGGTAATTCTCATTTCTGTGCTTGAGGGTTTTCTCCGAAGTAGGCCACAAATCAGAAAAACTTATACCTGTGAAAAGCCTACAACCAATAACTGAGAGGAGTGAGGGTATAATTATCCTGTATTGATGGCCCTGCTTGTGCTATAACTCTGATGGGTAAGTTCTCTAATGATTTCCCCACAGGATTAAGCTCCAGTCATACAGTGCTAGTTGCCTTTACAATGCACCATGTATTATTGGCTTCTTTCCCTTGCTTACCTCACTTCATTACTCTGCTACCAAAATCTCCTTCATATACCAAATAAATCACTAGGACCAGTATCCTACTATCATGACCTGCTCCTGAAGTATCCAAACTAAACCACCCAATTCCCCCAAATACTGATCCAACTTTGGAAAGATGCATGCACTCGGTGCTAAGTTAGCACCTAGAAGAAGCATTTGGTAGATTCTAAGGTGCCAAATGACAGATGAGCTCAGTCTTGAAAGAGGCCCTCAGTTTATTTCCCAAGATTTCCTCTCACACATAATCTCCTTCTTTCAAACACTCGAAATATTTTCCAAATGGAATCTTCGCCCTCATTTCCTTCTGCACAAATCCTGATTCACTTTATTCATCCTCAATATTCATTTAACGGTTTCCTTTGTTTTACCAGGGAGAAAAACAACCCACAACCCATTCCTATTTAATCTCCAGTGTCAGATACCAGATTCATCTACAAACTGCAGAGACCTTTTCAAAGAACTTCTGCTATGGAATATGTTCATTCAATAATTAACATTTCTACACAATTAAAAAAATATGTTTTAGGTTTGTATGTTTACATGATCTTGGATTATAAACTTTAATTCTTTATTTGTTGAGTCACAACCTTAATTGGTATAGGTCACTTACATTTTATAGTATTAATATTACAAAAAATAGTGAAATGAGAATCATAATTAAATAATTATAACCATTATCCATCATGATCAAAGTGTAATAATTACCTTCCTACTCATAGCATTATGGAAAGCAAATCACCTCTCTTTTGGCAATTAATCCTCAAAATATGAGATATGAATGCACATAAACATCTAAAACAATATGCTTATATAGTTTATGACTAGTGCCTTGATGTTAAATAAATTCTGGTCTACCTTTCATTAAGCAAAATGAAAACACTAACATTCAAATTTTGAAAACATATGTCTTAATAATTAATTCACATTGCCACAGAGTTTGCAATTTGACTTAGAATTTCTTAAAACAATTAGCTTATTAATAAAATTAATATTTTTTCTTATAAAACATTAATTACATAACTTTTCAGAGACACACTTACTTATTGTGGCCCTTCAGCTATAGAACATAAACATCAAAGGAAGTGTCTATATTACCTACATGCATTTCTAAAAATAATTGCATTTCTAAAAATAATTGCATGTACATATAATATGGGCAAAGTTGATCAGTAAATCAAAACTAATATCTGAGTAATTCAAGGCTACATTATTGATTAACTCATTCCCAATTATATGGATATTTTATGTCAAAGGGATTTTATGTGCTTGATAATTCTGAACTCCACTTGGTTACTACATAGGAATAAAGAGTTTACAAAATTTTTAAATAAGATTTACAATCAAAAAAGATGGGGAAATCGCCTATTTTTTTCATATTTTGAAAAAGGTTGGATTTCAAGCTATTATCATGCCATTAAAAGAATGATGTATAGCTAGTTGGATGGAATATTTTCCATTTACTTGGATGAGAGGAAGTAAGAATATAAATTTCCTATTTAGATAAATATTGTATTCCTGGGATACAGAAGAAATGGGAAGAAGTAAAATAAATCTTTAAATTCTAATAGTATGACTCTGGTGATTCTAAAACATGGCCTTCAAATTCTTTGACAGTCCTCACATCAAGAGCTGGGGTCTATGGTCTGTCTCTTTAAATCAGGTGATTTATGACTGTTAACCAATAGAATAGTGATGTCATATGACTTTGAAGGTCACAAAAGGCCACGAAGTTTCCACTTGTCCCTCTTGAAATAACTGTTCTCTGGGCCTCCTCTTAGGAAGCTCTCTCTATGAACATAGCCATCATACTACAAGAAGCCAAACCACGTGAAGAGACCACGTGAAAGCACTCCAGTCGAAAGCTTCTGCTGAAGTTCCAGGTGACAGTCAACATCAATCTCCAGCCATGTGAGTGAAGATGCTTCCATATAATTTCAGCCCTCCCCCTCAGTCACCAAGTTATCCTCAGCCATGGAAGTCATCCCAGCTAAGGATGCAGATATCATGGAGTAGATATAAGCCATCTCTGGTGTGATCTTCCTGAATTCCTGACCCACAGAATCGAAGAGCATAATAAAATCATTGTTTTGTGTGATTAAGTTTTGGAGTGGTTTGTTACAGTAAATGATAATAGGAACTAAATTCAATCAATGTTTATAAGAATGAGAATAAAACCAGCCTGATGGTACAGGTGCATAATAATATCAGCTATCTAACACTTTTATATCAATATTTCCTTTAATAATCAAAGAGGAAAAAGGATTGTAGTTTATTTCAGTTTCATATGTAGGGGACTTGAAGAAGTAACAGTGTAATTGGTTTCTTAAAAATCCCATGTTTTCTAAATGTCAAAGCCAAGAAGCGAAGCCAAGTCTTTTATTCCAAATCAACTGCCACAGTTGTATCTTCAGAATATGCCCCATTGAGATATTAATAGTTGGCAACCTACCAATGATGCTGGACAAAGGATTCTCAACAATGATAGTTATATTACTCTGATTCTACTATCTTTAAGTAAACATAATCTTATACAAGGTAATGTAGTTTGTATACTTTTTGTATGCATGTATATCTCCAATTTTAATGTTTGCATAGGCATGGCTGAATAATATTCCATTGCATTATACCACATCTTCAGCCATTCATCCATTGATGGGCACTTAGTTTCTTCCCATACCTTGGCTATTGTGAATAATGCTGCAATAAACATTTGACTGCAGATATGACTTCCAAGCCCTATTCTAGTTGCCTTTGGATATAGACCCAGAAGTGGGATTGATGGATTATATAATAGTTCTATTTTTATTTTTTTAAGGAACCTTCATACTGTTTTCCATAGTGGCTGCATCAATTTAAATTCCCACCAACAGTGCTTGTTGTGTTTCCCTTTCTTCACATCCTTGCCAACACTTGTTATCTCTTTTCTTTTTAATGATAGTCATTCTGACAGGTGTGAGGTTCTCATGGTTTTGACTCACATTTCCCTGATAATTAGTGATATCAAACACTTTTCATTTACCTGCTTGTCATTTGTATATCTTGTCTGGAAAAATGCCTATTCTGTTCCTCTGCCCATTTTTAAACTAGGTTATTTGGAATTTTTGCTACTGAGTTGTATGAGTTCTTTGTATATATTAGATATTAACTCCTTATTGGAGATGTGGTTTGTGAATATTTTCTCTCATCCCATAGGCTGCCTTTTCATTTTGTTGATAGCTTCCTTTATTGTGAAGAAGCATTTTAGTTTAATGTAGTTCCACTTCTTTATTTTTGTTTTTGTTGCTTGTGCCTTTGGTGTTAAATCTGAAAAATTATTCATTGGTAAGACTGATATCAAGGAGCTTATCCTTATGTTTTCTTCTAGGACTTTTATGGTTTCAGGTTTTACCTTGAAGTCTTTGATCCATTTTGACTTGACATTTGTGTATGGGGTAAGATAGGGGTCCAGTTTCATTCTTTTGTATGTGTCTGTCCAGTTTTCCCAGCACCATTTATTGAAGAGAACATTCTTTACCCATTGTATATTTTTGGCTCCTTTGTCATAAATTAATTGACTATATATGCATGGATTAATTTCTGAGGTCTCTCTTCTGTCTCATTCATCTTTTTGTCTTTTTTTTTATGCCAATACCATATTGTTTTGATTACTAAAGTTTTGTAATATAGTTTGAAATCAGGAAATGTGATGTACTCAGTTTGTTATTCTTTCTCATGATTGCTTGGAAGAATTAATATTTTTAAAACATCCATGCTACGCAAAGCAACTTGCAGATTCAATGTGATCCCTATCAAAATCCCAAGAGCACTTTTCACAGAAATAGAAAAAAAAATTCTAAAATTTGTATGGAACAACAAAAGTCCCAAGGAGGGAAAATGTTATATTATTTAAAATCTCTCTTTTCAATAAAAAATGCATTTTTGTTTGCAACTCTTTTTCTCCTCATTTAAAAGATAACTGCAGAATACAATAATTGTAAAGCTGTGTTAATGGAATTATGATGCATAAGGAAAGTAATTTATATGGCAATAATAGTACAAAAAAGGAGGAGAGAGCAGAGCTATATTGGAATTTTTGTATATTATTAAAATTAATTTGATATTAATTGTATTAAATGTTAATTGTAATCCCCAGGGAAACAATTAAGAAAATGTATCAAATATATAGTAAAAAACAAAAATAATTAAAATAGTATGCTAGAAAACCTCTTTTTAATTTAAAGTAAGACAACAAAGGCCAAGTAAAGGAACAAAAATAAAGAAAAAAATGAATAGCATAATGGCAGACATAAATTCTACTGGATCAGTAATTACATTAAAAAGTAATGGAGTAAATACTTTGTGTCATTCAAGGTCCTCCAGAGAAACAGAATCAGTAGTAATTAAGACATATATTTTAAGGAACTGGCTCCCAAGATTGTAGGCGTTGGCAAGTCCAAAATTTGTAGAGCAGCTAGCAGGCAGGAAACTCAGGCAAGAGCTGATGCTGCAGTCTTAAGGTCCAGAATTTCTTCTTCTTCAGGAAACTTCTGTTTTTGCACTTAAAGGCTTCAACATATTGAATGAGCCTCATCTATATTATTGAGGGTAATCTCCAATATTTAAATCAACTGATTGTAGATGTTAACTGTATCTACAAAATAACTTCACAGCACCTAGATTGGTGCTTGACTAAATACCTGAGTACTATGGCCTAGCCAAGTTGATACATAAAGTTAACCATCACAGTCTTACTCTTGTTAACTTGGCACCCATACACATCTCCTTAAATCATAAATAATCTCCAAATAAAGACAATATTTTCATTTAACATGACACAACTATCCTGTGTACAACTAAAAAAGCATTACCCCCACATAAAGTTTCTAATCCAGTAAGGTTGAAGTGCTGACATTTCATTATAGAAGCAGTCCAATGTAATTAACCTGTTATGAGATAGCTGACTGGGTGACAAGGAAATGGTGCCATATTGGAGACTCAGTGGAGGTCTCTATGGGCAGATTGGGCAATCCCAGGGGCTGTAGCCAGGTCAGCATTGGTGAGTGGTTCACTGGTTCATGTTGCTAAGCTCATATATCACCTCCATTTATGTCACCATGGGCACTTTTTTCTGAGCCTATTGAGACAATGACAGAAATGTCTAGGGAAAAAGGCTGACTGGTTTGCACAAAATAGGACATCCTCTCCACTTGATTATTAAAATATGTTTCTGCTGAGGTAACACTTTTCTGAATATTCACATGGGACACAAACATCTTCATATTTTTTACCCATTCAGAGAGGTCTATCTACATACATCTTCCCCAGACTTCCATATCACCAATTTTCTAATCATATTCCTTCCAAGTCCCTGACCATTGAGCAAAATCATAGATCATAGCCTGTAAATCAATATACACTCATGCATCTGGCCACTTCTTTCAAGCAAAATGAACAACTAGTTACATTGCTCAAGACTCTACCAACTGGGAGGAATTCCCTCCACCACTGTCCTTCAGGGATGTTCCAGAAAGGGACTGTAGTGCTACAGTTGTCCATTTATGGGTGGTGCTTATGTGTCATAAAGAACCATCTGCAAGATCTGTAATCCTGGCCAAAAGTTTCTCTTCCTTAGTAACCTGATCATAGGGAACTCCCATAGGTACAGGCTGGAATAGAGAAAATAATGTAGCAGTAGTGAGGACCATGGACATTTGGGCCACTTCTGTATGTAGCTAATTTGTGCCTTCAAGGCCTGCTTGAGTTTGATCTTGCATATACCACTTCCATTTGATCAAGTATTGCTTCTCAACACACCCAATGTATGATTTGATGGGTCATACGATACCCAGTTCATAATAGGTGTCCCAGATTGCATGGTAATTTGGTGGCCCATGGTTGAAGATGCAGTCTCTACTAAGGCCCAATAGCAAGGCAAAAGGTGTTTCTTAAAGAGACTAGTTATTCACAGAGGATGCCAGGGCTTGGCTCAAAATTCTTAAGAGTTTGTGTTGTAATTTATCTATAGGGGACTGCCAAAGGCCACAAACAATCTGCATCTGACGCCAACACTTCAAACATCATTGGATCTACTGGATCGTTATAGACCAAGTGACAGAGCACCTGGCATGGCGGCCTAGATCTGTTTCAGAGAATTTTCCTGCTGACCTGACTCAAAACCGGCACCTTTTCAGTTCACTAGGTAAGTGGGCCGGAGTAACATACTCAATCAAGTAAGGAATATTCTACCTCTAAAATGCAAATTGGCTAACTAGGCTTTGTGCTTCTCTTTTGGTTGCAGGAGGGGCCAGGTGCAACCATGTATCCTCTAATGTCTTTTAATATCCTTAAATATCTCAACTTGTTTCACACCACTGGACCCCATGACACAAATGTCTTACCAATAAATTAGAGTAGTTGCTACTTGTTGCTCACTAGGTCCAATCAGCATAATGTTATCAATGTAATGCACCAGTACAATATCTTATGAAAGGAAAAGGCAGTCAAGATCCCTGCAAAATTATGACATAGGGTTGCAACATTGATATAGCCCTGAGGTAGGACCATTAAGGTAAATTTCTGTCCTTGCCAGCTGAAAGCACACTGCTTATGATAGCCTTTACTAATAGATATCAAGAAAAAATCAATTTCTAGATCACTAGCTACCCATGAGGTAGCAGGAGATGTGTTAATTTGTTCAAGCAGTAAAATTACATCAGGAACAGGAGCTGCAACTAGAGTCACCATCTGGTTAAGTTTATGCTAATCTATCATCTTTCTTCAAGATCTATCTGCTTTCAGCACAGGTCAAATAGGTGAGTTGAATGGGGATGTGGTGGCAATCACCACCCCTGGATCCTTGATGGTGACAATAATCTCTGCAATCCTTCCAGGAATGTGATATTTTATTTGATTTTTTATTTTCCTAGTTAGAGACAGTTCTAGTGGCTTCCACTTTCCCTTTCCCACCATAATGACCCTCAATCCACAAGTCAAGGAACAAGTGTTTGCATTTTGCCAGTTGCTGAGTGTGCTTATTTCAATTAATGCATTCTGGAACTGGGAATATAACAACAGGATGGCTTTGGGTAGTCACTTGGACCTACTGTGAGTTGGACTTGAACTTATAGTTCATAAGCCCCAACTCTGATTGATAGACTACAATGATGTTTTGGGTCTCCTCAAACAGGGGTAAACGGGCAGCTTCTACCAGCAAAAAAGATTGAATAGAAATTAGGAGTTCAATATTTTCTGCTAATCAGAATCTGCCCATATGACCCCATTCCAGTTTTCAATATCTCATTTCTTACAAATCAATTACCTCATTTAATAGCATACATGCTGTAAGATGGGAATTCAACTTGCATTGTAATTCAGACATTCATGGAATAACCGCCTGAGTTTGTTTTTCAGAAATCTCAGCTCCATGGCTATGAGAAATGAAGGTTTCTTTCAGGTTAGACATAGAAATTTTCAGGTCATTTTTGTGGAGCTAGAGCTGGTAATTTGAAGCCCTGAGTTCATCCTTTTTTTTTTTTTTTTCACTTACTTTTTCTGGCACCACTAGGATCAGCCAGTCAACCTCATTTTACTAGCTAATTTGACAAAAATATTCTAAGTTATCAAATACAGGGTTACCCAGAAACTTACCTTTTATAAGTATTTGATTAGGAGTATCCAATGGTGAGATTTTCATACTTGTGCCACATTGTCCACGATATATCAATGCCCTCTTTTACCATTGGAAATAGACTGATTAGTTTCTTTAAATATAATTATATTAGAGAACCAATTCCAGAAACCGCAGAACCAATTCAAAAAACATCCTTATGATTCTGTTCCTCTAGAATTACTCTCAGTACCAAGGTCTGTATTACACTATAATCCAAAGGAAGAGATTGGCTAAAGCAACAAATAAACATACATAAAACCATAATGCTACTATATATGCTATGATGAAACACATGCTTTAGATTCAAAGACACAAATAAGTTAAATATGAAAGATGTATCATGTAAACAGCAAGAAAAATGAGCTGTAGTTGATCCACAGATATCAGACAAAATAGACTTTGAGAAAAAATTTGTTACTTAGACAAAGACAATCAGTGGCTTTAATAAGGATTAAAGGGTAAATCTATAATGAAGACACAACAGTGAAAAATATACATTCGCCAAACAACATAGTCCCATAATATGAGAAACAAAGTGTCAGAATTGAGGAGATAAATAAAAAATTAAACATTAATAATTGTAATACCGCACTTTCAATAATAAAAACAACAAAACAGCAAATTAACAAGGAAGGGGGAGACATGAACAATGTTATAATCATATAGATTATATTAAGACAAAAAAGACTCAATAAAATTGGAAGGATTAAAATTATACCAAGTATGTTCTCTGAAGATAGTATAATTTATTTAGATATCAATAAAGGAAGGAGATTTAGGAAATCCAAAAGTATATGGAAATTATACAACATACTTATAAAGAACCAAGAAGTAAAAGAAGAAATCAAAATGACAGTTAGAAAATTATTTGAGATTAATAAAAACAAAACCAAAACATACCAAAACTCATGAATGCAGTGAAAGTAGTGTTCAGAATGAAATTGATAGCTTTACATGCCTATGTTAAAAAAGAAGATCTTATATCAATATCCTAAACTTCTCCATTAAGAACTAGATAAAAGAGTAAATTAAACCAAGTAGAAGAAAGAGAATAACAAATATTAGAGAACAAATATCTAATGAAGAGAATAGAAAGCAATTGAAAAATTAAATAAAACCAAAATTTGATTCATTGGAAAAATGAACAAAATTGGCAAAACTTTAGCTAGACCCACTAAGCACAAAAGAGAGGACTCAAATTTCTCAAATCATAAACATGAGATGATATCACTACCAACATTATTGGAATAAAATCATTGTCATCATCACCATCATCTTTTACATATTCTTCGAGAAAGTAGAGATAGGGAGGACATTTCCCAAATAATTATAGGAAGTATGTATTCTCTGCTGCCAAAACAAAGATATCACAAGAAAAGAAAATTATGTATAAATATCTCTTATGAATATAGATGTGAAAATTCCCAACTAAATACTAGAAAATCAAATCCAATAACATGTAAAAGGAATAATATGTTGTGACCAATCAAATCCAATAACATGTAAAAGGAATAATAATAAGTGGGAATTATCCCTAGAAGGGAAGATTGAAATATCAGTTAATGCATTATACTATATCAATAGAATAAAAGACAAAAACGTGATCATCTAAATAGATATAAAAAAGGCATTTGACAAAATGCAATACCCTTTTATGATAAAAATATGCACCAAACTGGAGATAGATGGGAGCTTTCACAACCTAATAAAGAGCTTCTACATAAAAACCAACAGCCATCATCACACTTAGTGATGGAAGACTGAATACTTTCTCCCTCATGTAAGGAACAAGACAAAGATGTCTTTGTACTACAGTTTCTAGACAGGATGATTAGGTATTAAAAAGAAATAAAACTCATGAGAATTGGAAAAAAATGAAACTATCTCCATATGTACATGATATAACCCTTTATATAGAAAATCCTAAGGAATCCACACACACACACACACACACACAAAACTATTAGACTGATAAACATGCAATGAACTTGCAGGATAAAAGATCAGTATATACACTTAAATATATTGCTATACAATATTAATGAGTAGTCTTTTCCTGAGGTCTGGAGGAGGGGTGTGCAAACTACAGGCCCTATGGACTAAATCTAATCAGCTCCTTGTATTTGTGAATAAAGTTTTATTGGAACAGAGTCATGCCCATTAATTTATCAATACATATCGTCAATGGCTTTTTTTCCTGCCACAGTAACAGAGTTGAGTAATTGTGACAGAGATTTTATGGTCTTCAAAGCCTAAAAACTATGACTATATAAACTTCTACAGTAATTGCTTGCTAACCCTTGCTGGGTCTAGAGTCCAGTCTATTTTTCCCTCAACAGATGACTGATTTGAAACAGTCAGCTCTCATTACTTGTCATGTGACATTAGGTTATTGTACAAAAATATTAAATTCTCATCCAAGTTTGGGACTTAATGACTGTTTTTTTTAAAGCAAATCTAAGTTATTACTGCAACAGTTCTCATAAAGCACTTATTAATTCCATTTTAATTCATTTAATTCATTGAATGGCTTGTATATGGCATCAATTATATTATTATTATTGATGTTAAAGAATTTACATTTCAATGGAAGAGACAGAAGAGTAAAACAGTAATATGTGTCATAGTAAATATATTCATAAGGAGGGTATGGGATTGCAGGGGAAGAATATATAAATTGATTCCAGAGCATGGGTCAGGAGTAAAGGAGACCTCTTAGAGATATAAGAATGAACTAAAACTTGAAAGAAGAATAGAAATTATAACAAAATAAATGTTTATGCCAGATTGCAAGTGAGGCTGTACTGAAGGCAGAGAATGATTGTGATAGAGAGACAAATTAGGAGACTATAGCCAGAGTTCAACTTCTAAGGGATAATGGGAGTGTTGGGTTAGGTGAAAAAAAATATAAAGAGATAAAATGGATAAGACCTGGTGATGATTATAAATTGGACATGGAGTGGGGAGGAGATCATGATAACTCAAGTTCTGGTTTTGACAGTCTGGTAAGTGGAAGATGATTAAGTTCACATAGATTGCATAGGTGCGAAGTGAAAAACAAGCTTGCAGGAACTGGGGAGATGTTGGTCAAAGGGTGCAAACTTGCAGTTAGAAGACAGACAAATTTTTGAATGCTAATGCACAGAATTGTGATTATAGTTAACAATATTGTATTTTTTAAAAAAGACAAAAACGAGTGTGTAGAAAAAGAGCTCAGTTTCTCACCCTTATTACAGGAATGCAGAAAAAGTTGAGTACACTTCTAAGTGGAATTGATGTTTTATGCTTTGATTCACTCATTTGTTCAAAACATACAATGTACCATACACTACCAGATCTTGGAGCAGATAAATAGAATGGAAACAGGAAGACTGTTTTGGCGAAGAGAAACCAAGCAAGTAATTACAATAAATTGTGATAAATCTTGCATTGTTATGTAAAAAATCAACAACACTGTCCTTATTGGTAACATCCAGAGTGCATAGTGTCCTCCTCCTACTCAGAACTTTTATTTGTCAAGTTTTGCAGAATCTTTGATTCCCAGACAGAGCAGAAAACCATCAGTTTCTTGTCACTTAACAAGAGGAGAATTCAAAGTGTCTGCCGGTAAGAACAATAGTTATTGTTTTAACAGAGAAGTTTCCATAGCTTCCAAGCCCACCCAAAACTATGCCTGGAAACCAAGAGCTCTGGAGAAATCACAGAAAAATTGTTTATCTTAAGATGCTTTGAGGCATAAACCAAATATGTTCATTCTCAAACTGCCAGTAAGACGGCGCTGAAAACCTTGATTTCAAAATTTAGTAAACACTTTAACAAGAACTCGTGAATTCTTTGTGCTTGCTTGTAGTAACCATTATTGTTGGACGCACTATTTCTATAAATACTCTCTCATATTACAACTTCAATATCTATCAAGGGCTGTAAATAACGACTTTAAGTGGGCAATGACAATGGCCTCTCCAGTTTACTGAGGATAAAACATGAAGTATCATTTACTGCATTAAAATATATATGGGCTTATAGACAAAGGCCAACGGATGTGTTAGAAGGAAACAGGTGTTATAGAACTTTCATTCTCTACCTTTTAAATGCAGACTATTTAAAAGACTTCTGTGAACTGAAATTGGTAAGATATCTGATACAAATGGGTCTCAAGAGCGATCTTGAGCTATCATTTCCAAAGAATGACAAACTTTTGCAATTGCTTTTTTCTTTTTTAATAGATCTTTATTGGAGTATAACTACTTCACAATACTGTGTTAGCCTCTGTCGCCCAACAAAGTGAATCAGCCGCATGCACACATACATCCCCATATCCCCTCCCTCTTGAGCTTCCCTCCCACGCTCCCTATCCCACCCCTCTAGGTGGTCGCAAAGAACCGAGCTGATCTCCCTGTGCTATATGGCTGCTTCCCATTAGCTAACTATTTCACATTTGCTAGTGTATATATGTCGATGCTACTCTCATTTTGCCCCAGCTTCCCCCTCCCCACCGTGTCCTCAAATCTATTCTTTATGTCTACATCTTTATTCCTGCCCTGCCACTAGGTTCATCGGTACCATTTTTTTTTATTTTTATTTTTTAGTTTCCATATATATGCGTTAGCATACCAAGATCTTTTTTGACCCACCTACTAGAGTAACGAAAATAAAAACAAAAATAAAGAAATGGGACCTAATTAAACTTTAAAGCTTTTGCACAACAAAGGAAACCATAAACAAGATGAAAAGACAATTCTCAGAATGGGAGAAAATATTTGCAAATGAAACAACAGACAAAGGATTAATCTCCCAAAATATACAAACAACTCATGGAGCTCAATATCATAAAAACAAACAATCCAATTAAAAAATGGGCAGAAGACCTAAATAGACATTTCACCAAAGAAGACATACAGATAACAAAGAGGCACATGAAAAGATGCTCAACATCACTAATTATTAGAGAAATGCAAATCAAAGCTACAATGAGGTATTACCTCACACCGGTCAGAATGGCTATTATCAACAAATCTAGAAACAATAAGTGCTGGAAAGGGTGTGGTGAAACGGGAACCCTCTTGCACTGTTGGTGGGAATGTAAATTGATACAGCCACTATGGAGAACAGTATGGAGGTTCCTTAAAAAACTAAAAATAGACCTACCATATGACCCAGCAATCCCACTACTGGGCATATACCCTGAGAAAACCATAAATCAAAAAGAGACACGTACCACAATGTTCATTGCAACATTATTTACAATAGCCAGGACATGGAAGCAACCTAAGTGTCCATCGACAGATGAATGGATAAAGAAGATGTGGCACATATATATAATGGAATATTACTCAGTCATAAAAAGAAACGAAATTGAGTTATTTGTAGTGAGGTGGATGGACTTAGAGTCTGTCATACAGAGTGAAGTAAGTCAGAAAGAGAAATACAATTGCTTTTGATGAAGACAATACCCTCCCCTTAATATGAATATTTTTTTGAAAAAGTGTTTTCTATACCATTTTGATATTTCTCTGAAATAGGGAAGGGGGGACAGCAGCTGGCTGATGATCAAAATTTTAGACTGACGCCTCCTCTGGCAGTTAGTTATAGACTTCCTATCAAGCCTTTGATGTTGGGATAGAAAGAAATTAGAAAACCAGTAAACCTAAGGTTAGCCCAAGACAACATGAATTGCAGGCTGTCTTAGTTAATGGGCACATCCTCATACACCTTGGAAGTCTAGTTAATAACCCTGGGTCAGGAAGAGAACTATCCTTAGCTCTATAGAGACCATTTATGTTCATTCCAACTTATTAATGTTGGATAATGATCAGACGAAAATCTGCTACATTGAATGGCCTTAAGAACTGTGTAGAAGACAAAGGTATACTCTAGGGGGTGCCAACTGAGAAAGCAAAATTACATTTGTAACATAAATCTTAAATATAATGAAAAAAACTATCAAAGAAATACTAAACACAGAACACAAGTTGACATGAGCACACTGTCATGCAGCATGTATAATAAGATTATGTTCATATATAACATATGTTAAGCTATTTCCACAGTTACCAGCATAATTCAAATGAAAAATGTATAATATCTCATTAGCCATAGTCAAAAGAAATTCAGAATCCCTAAGAGACTCTACGATATTATTATACATTTTTATTAAAAGTCTTGCTTTAAATTTCAGAATGTATGGGTTTCTAAAATATAGAGAACGTATCTTTAATAAAAACATTGGATATAATTAATGTCTTGTTGACTTAAAGGGGATATACCTTGAGATTATGGGGTGAATTGGTAGAAGGAGGGAAAGTTTCTCTATAACCCGAACGCTATGCCATCTGACTATGTACCTATTTAAAACTACCTGTAGGGCAACCCAGCCTAGTTAAGCTCCCAAAAATTTAGGTAGTGAGGTCTGGGAAAACAGATCATATCATGACTTTATTACATAATTTTGTCTTTTTAAAGAACCTACTTGGTAGAATAGCATTCCCATGGACAGAAGTCCTTTTTCTTTCCTTGGTGAGCAGCAGTAGAAGAGGGAGAGGCTAACTGGAGAAATGTGGATCCCATCACCACTTGTAAGGAGAATGGAAATCTTGAGGCTTCTTATTTTTAGGAAATGTTTGCAGAGCTGATCATATCAACAAAATCTTTTAATTTCCTGGCACTATGCAAATATAATATCCCTTATTTAATTAGAGTCTTCTATAGAAAACACAGAGCCAAGTTAAAAATAGGAGAAAATAGAAATTAGGAGAGAGTCTTAACATTCCCAGTGAAATGTAAATAATGCTAATAATGTTACTAATAACAACACCAGGTTATTTTGTAGATTTTCTCTATACCTCTACGTCTGATGACTATTGTTAATGAATAGAATAAATATGACTATAATTCATATATATGTGATAAATAAGAGTTCAACCTCTGTATTAATATATTGCTGTTCTATATAAATTATATGAAACATTGTTATTGAAGTAATTATTAATCATTTCTTCAATCAAAAATTTTAAGGCCTTACTATAATTCATGGCATATTCATGTGGCATTGAGTTAAAGTCATTATTTAAATGCTTTTAGTTAAACACAAAAACCTGTATGCAAAAGTTAATATCAGCTTTATTTATAATTGTGCACACCTGAAAACAAGCCAATATCAATCAACTGCTGCACGGATAAACAAACTATGGTGTAACCATGCAATGGAAAACTACTCAGTAATAAAAATGAATAAGCTACTGAAACATGAAACAGTATGGACGAATGTTAAAAAGTTTTTGCTAAATGAAACATACCAGACATAATAGGCTACATATTGCATGATCCCATTTATTTGACATTCTGGAAAATGTAAAACTATGGGTACAAATATCTATCAATACGTACTAGGTACTAGGAGTTAGAGGTGAAGATTGACTACAAAGGGGAACAGAGAAAATTGGGGTCTCTGTTACAGAACTACATAAATTTGTCAAAATTCATAGAACTATACATCTAAAAATGACTAAATGTTATTATATATAAAATATATCTAAGTAAAACTGGATTTACAAAAAGTGGTCTTTTAGAAGTTAAGACACATATCTGTTTTACTTGCTTTAAATATGCAACAAACAGAATGAAGTTTCATGAATGCACTTGGCAATGATAATGATAATGACGTTAATGATGCTGATGCTGTTATTAATGATGATTAACATCCTTAAAGGCACATTGGGAATAAAAAGGGGGAGGAGAGTCTCAATGACAAGTAGACCAAAGTTTATTTTTTCTTACCTGAATACATTGTCTTATAATTTCAGGGGCTTTGATTTAGCTAAAATTCAGCAGTGATATAGGCTTGAGTATAATACATCTTTCCTTTGTACAGTTTCACAGAATTTACATTGGGACACTGGAGGAGGATAGATATGAATGGTTCCTTTCTCATTGACTGCTCTGATGCATTGACACTTTTATCATGCCCACTTTCATTTTTGCTTCTAGCAATATCTACTTTCAGCTGGTTCAAAATAAGTAGTGGGAAATCAAAATGTCTTAATCAGCTATAAAGAAAAACAGATGAAGAAATTGATCAGTGTATAGTCATGGGTTTGAAAAAAGCATCCCAGATTTTTTTTTTTAACATTCAATTTTTTGTATACTTGGGCATTTAGATGTTCTTCTGGGAATTTTACAGGAGCATTCCTCCCTCAAATAGTTTGTCAGACTCCCAACTCAAATTGTGATAAGCTGGCATTTTAAAAAAATTAGTGGTAATATTTACAACATAAATATTATTTATAAACATCTAATCCTTTTTTAAGTGTGGTTTCAGAGCTAGATGTTTGTAAATGTTATTGTATTTACAGCATTTCTTTTTCCATTTGAAAGCGCCACTATTTTATTTATTAGGCTCATTAGATTATATTTACATACACTTTGGACTTCTAGCATTTAAATGCTGTAATACTATCTCTGTTTATGTGATGGCAAAGTAATTACATTTAAATAATTATCTGTGGTACCCTGACCATAAAATACACTTAATATTATTGTTTATCAAACTGAAATTATAAAAATGTAAAGTTCAGAGAAAGAGGATGAAGTCTCACAAAATAGAACAAGAGAGCAGATTGTTTTTGAAGGAAGTTACACCATCAGGAGAAAGCATTTAGATTTGAGAAGGGAGTAGGACACTTAAATCTATGGGCTAAGGAAGATGGTTCTTTCCCACTTCTAGAATGAAAATTGTCTAAGATAGATATCTTAAAACCATATCTTAAAAATGCAAAAAAATAAACAAGGATTTACTGTACAGCACAGGAAACTATACTCAATATCTCGTAACAAACTATAATGGAAAAGAATCAAAAAAAAAAAAGATATATACATATGTATACGAATAACCAAATTACTTTGCTGTACACCTGAAACTAACACAGTATGGTAAGTCAACTATACTTCAGTTTTAAAAATGCAAAAAACAAGGCCTAGAGGAGTCAAGAGGTATGTCAAAGGTCTCAGAATGTACAGGTTTTTCACTAAAGAAGGGTGCCTTTTACATCTATTCATGAATAATATGCCTTCAAATATTGTTCTCAATGAATTGACTAGAAACAATACAGAAGAAACTAAAACATCAAGAAGATAGATCTGCATCCAAATGCACAAACACTTACCTGCCCACTTTTACAAACATGAACAGAACACCTGCTATGTGCAAGATGCCCCATTCACCCTGTATTCTTAATTAGGTTAAAATCAATACCTTTTATAGCACAATACCATTTAAAATAAAATTTCTGCTGTTCACCAGAGATCCATTGAATAAGAAGTTCCCAGAGACTGAGTCAGTATATTTGAACATTTTACCAATCTCTCTACCAGTTCACCAAAATATAAAAATAAACACATAGACACTCACACATTTGACAATAGTTAATAAGCTGATGGTTGATCATCACTGACTTACACAGATTTATAGGTAAATACTAGTTTTGAAAAATTTGAGATATATGTGGTAAAAATGATTTTAAAAAAGTGATCTAAGCAAGTGCTTCAGGCCATTTACTACGTACTTTTCATTAACTGACTAGTAATATGATTTATAGGTCACCTTCCTTTAGCCTTTCATTCCTTTTATTTAGCCACAATAGGCTCAGTCTTTTAAACCTTGCTTTTTTGATCTACACATCTGCTTATTTGATAGTAAGGTCAGACCACCTACTTTTCATAAAAGCCATCAAAAACCTTAGCAAATTGACTTAAGACAGATAAAAATCAGTGATCTGGGGATAAAAAACATTATTCTTTTATATAAAATACCAAAGTCATAAGCCGTCAGCCTTTTTCCCTTCTGTTATTTAAAAGGACATGCTGATATATTCCAGCTGAAAACTTTTAAAAACTCTTCCTTTTAGTCTTATGCTCTGAGAACGATCTGCAAATTCCATACCACATTTATGTTGGCCTTGTAAATGCCAAAATATTTCTTAGAGATACAATCATTTGGCACTGAAGTTCTGCAGATAATTCCTTGGAAGAAACTTAAACAAGATATTTATCTGAACACATTTAAAATTACCTTTTTAGGAATTTTGTTCCACTCGGGGGGCAGAGTTCCACTTTGAGGGTTTTTTCTCTTTTTTAATGATGTGAGAATTTGAAAAAAGGAAAATAAATAGAAATTGATAGAATCTAAACTCTCATTCTAGAACATATATCTGTACAGATAACCAAGTACTAGAGAATGATACTATGTGGCCTGTTATCCCAAACAAAAAGCACTAAATCATTTAACTCATATGAGCCTTATATCAGGCAGATAGGCCATATAATTCTGATATTATAACAAATATAACAAATAACATAAAATTTCAGTGGCTTAAAAATAACAGGCATTCATTTTTCATACACACTAGCTGTCCAATGAAGGTCTGCAAGCAAGCTCTGCCTTCGTAGTCACTCAAGGATCCAGAGTGATGGGGCTCCCAGACTGATGACTGGAGCACAAAGTGGGGAATGTATACTGTGCAATGGCTCTTAAAACTCCTAGAAACATAGGACACACATCTCTTCTGCTCACATTTAATTGGCCAAAGTACACTGCATGGTCATATCTAACTCTAAAGGGAGTGAAGAAGGGCCATCCTGCCATATGCTTGAAGAAGGTGAACAGGAAATATGTACTGAGCCATAAGACCATCACAGGCCCAGGACTATACCTTTCAAGAATTTGGAGAATGGCATCACATGATTACAGGATCTGATCGTGGCACAGAGACCTGTTAAGTGACACAACCGCCTAGGGAACTGCTGAATCACTGCAGAGAAGCACATGCAACTACCTAAGTCACCTGTGAAAGGGAGGCTAGGCAGAGAGATGACCCTACATGCAAAGCCGATAGATTAAGTATGAAGGGGCAGTTGGAGAAAGCTTCAAGACCGAGGATGAAAGGTGGGATTTGGAGCATTTTCTCTGCAAATTCATGGTCAAATACAGAGAATGTTTAGGGTGTTTTGGAGGATGAATAAATATATAAGGCCTCAGTACATTGAAACAAAGCAGACAATGACTAAATATGAATTCTCTGTCCTTCTATTTTTTCTATGTAAGAATTCTTACTGATAAAAATACATATGGGGTCTTCCCTGGTGGCGCAGTCGTTAAGAATCCGCCTGCCAATGCAGGGGACACGGGTTCCAGCCCTGCTCCGGGAAGATCCCACATGCCACGGAGCAACTAAGCCCGTGCGCCACAACTACTGAGCCTGCGCTCTAGAGCCCGCAAGCCACAACTACTGAAGCCCGTGCGCCACAGCTACTGAAGCCCGCACACCTAGAGCCTGTGTTCGGCAACAAGAGAGGCCACCCCAGTGAGAAGCCCGCGCACAGCAACAAAGAGTAACCCCCGCTCGCCACAACTAGAGAAAGCCCGTGCGCAGCAGCAAGGACCCAACGCAGCCAAAAATGAAAAAAAAAAAACAAAAACAAAAACATATGGCCAAATATGAGCAAGTCACAATTAGAAATGAGCCTCAAAAAAAGTGGGTGTGAGAAGATTTTTATTTTCTTCCTTTTGTAATGGAGCAGGACCCTATGAGGTCTCCCCGACAGGCCTTTCCCCATATCCTCTGCTTTAGCTCCTCTCTGCAGTACCTAGATAACAGTATTTGATACACATTTCCTGAGTTGTTTTATAGATGTGAAAACCCGCCACCAAATGGAAGATGTTAACTACTTGATGACCATAAGCACATCGCCCCAGGCCTCCTGGAGCCTAAGGACTGATAATGTTAACCCCTGTGATACCGCCCTGTTCCCTCACCACCAGCCAGTCAGAGAAATGTGCAAGAGCTGATCACGTACCCTGTGACACCCCTCCCTCACCTGGCTTTTTAAAGTGCTTTGCCGAAACCCTTCTGGGAGCTTGGGACTTTTTAGGGCATGAGCCACCCATCTCCTTGCATGACCCTGCAATAAACCTTTCTCTGCTCCAAACCCCAACATTTCAATTCCGTTCATTTGGCCTCGTCAGGCACACGAACTTGTGCTAACTTGCGCTAACACCTAGTCAGCAGGAAAGTGTATTTGATGCCCTATGACGTCAAAGTTGATACTTAGGCAAATTGAATTAATTTAAATATCACAATTTTCACATTTTAGAGATGTTGGGTGGGGGGGGGAAGCATTTTCCTTTCTCTTCTGTATTTAAAAACTAATTATTAAACTACAGGCATTTTCTGACTCCACTCCAGGTTAAGGAAGCTGATTGATGGAACTCAAGGATTCTAGAGTACCAGAGGTTAAGCATGAAGGTCAGGAGCTTGTTTCAGACTGGAGGTTCACGGTCTGACTCAGGCTCTACTTACCAGGGCTCAGAGAAAATGAGAGATGCCCTAATGGGTTTACTGGCTCCTACTGAGATCAAAGGCAGTGGGTATCTTGGACCGATTTTCTTCTCTGTCTTTCCCAGTCCTCTTGCTCTTCAGGTGATTCATCTGAACTCATAATCAAGGATTCTTGGGGCCTGAGTGAACTTTGTCGTAGCTCTGTAGGGGAGAAAAAAATCCTCTACTTAAAGGGAAAATAGTTATTCTCAAAACGACGTTCAATATTCATATTCTATTAGCAACCTTGCCCAGGTTCTATATATTCTATAATCTAGTAATGTATCTACTTGACATGTATAAAAGACATCTATGCTGTATCACGCTCTTTCCTCTGAGAAACATTTATAAAACTGCAAAAATGCCTTCCCCCGTCATGTCTAAGAGAATGCTAGAAGTTGCAGGTAGAAGTAAATTATTGTATTATCTAGTCATTCTCTTGGTGAAAAAAAAAAAAAAATTCAGCCCCCTTTTTAAAAATCTCAACTCCCTCTAGTACAGCACTGGCTTCATTTGAATGAGATTGGGATTCTGCCACTGCTACTTATTGCTATATTCCAAAGTCTTCCCTTTGCTCAGGGTTTTCTTCGCTGAATTGAAGTCAGCACTTCAAGACCTACAGAAAGTAAATGCATCTGCTTTCCAAGGTTTTCTCACTTTGCAGGCAGAAGTTATATGGGTTATTTAATTCCCATTTCTATGCCTACAAAAATACACTACCATCTTCTACTTGCTCCACAGTGGGAATATATCTGATTTATCTTTTGCTTTTTACAGTAAACAGGAAGGCTTCAAGCCAAGTCTTTCATTCTGGAAACTGCTTATCTTTTATTGGAGGAGAATTCTTTTTGTTAATGCTATTCTAAAACTCCCACTCCTTGAATACTGGCTTAACTGCTGACCAGGTTGAGTAATAATATAAAGTGGTTACCATAGTGGCTAGTGGCTTAATGAAAAAGAGTCAGTGGGTTGCATTTCAGATCAGCAAATCAGGTCAGAAAAAAAGTAACCTTTCCTTTCTGTAGGCTTCAGTCATTTTAGTTTGGGTCCTGTCTAAAACCTTTGCATCAGTCTAAAAGATTATACTGTCAAGCATGGAAGGATCTATCCATAGCTTTCTCCTGTAAGACTCACTTATAGACTCATAGAATCCCAGTGAAGCAAGAGGGCTCAACAATTTATTATGTCTACTATTTTTGCTTCCAACAAAATGTGTATTGAAACCTAGATGGTTAACTTTTTTCCCTTAGATATTATGGTGTGGTTTGTTTCAGATGGCTAGCTCTTTTTGCTTGGTGCTAATGAATCAAGTGTTACAAGTTTAAATCTCATGTGAGTCAGTTAAGTTTGCTTGCCCCTAGAGTTCCAGACAGTGTGCATTAAATAGGAATGTAAATAACCCACCACCTGTGGACAAATAACCAAAAGTACATGCTTTTCTCATGGAAGGTTAATAACTTTATTTATATGCACAAATGGAATCATTAAAACATATTGAAATTGTTTATAAATAGATGGTCTCAACCCTTCTGACAGCCTGTACATAGTTCAACCCTCTTAAAGCAAGGCATTTTATTTTCTATAATCTTAGAGCTGGAACTCATTTTAAGAGGTCTTTGGATCTGGCTCCCTGCTTTCCAACAGGTGAATTTGGATTCTATTTCTTGTTTAGCTCATGCTCCTTTTGAAGATGGAGAACAACTAGTAGACATTTTCTTAGTAATTCCCTTTAATATTTCCAAAGACAATAATATGCAATTTTTAGAATTCCAACCACATATTGTTTAGTGTGCAATTTTTAGAATTCCAACCACATATTGTTTAGTGTGTTTTGTTTATCTTTATTTTTTGCCCTGATTTTATAGAAATTCATTAAAATAGACATTAAATTTTTCTCCCTGAACTTGGTCTATAATGACCCCATGAAGGTGCATGAAGCCAACTCTGGAGAAAGTGACTCTTCAAAACATGCTCATTATTGAAGTAATATTCTTACAAAGAACGATGCTCCAGGGCATTCAATCGCTTATATCCCATTATATGCTTTTTTGAGGATTAAGAATAGCGTCCTTAATAATCTCAACATTTCTTAATGGACCTCGAATCATTTGATAATACAATTGTCATGTATCTGCTGCAAAGACTTCTCCACCAAGAATCATCATTGCCCCAGTATAATGGGAATAATTTGCCAAATTGGAAACAGTAGAATGTGGTGGCACACATCCCTTTGAAAACTGAGATTGTACATGGCACAGCTGTACTCAATTTAAAGGCTCTCATAGCTTAAAACAATTTGCCTTAACATTTTATTTCTTGAGTCTTAGCTGAGCATTATTTACAGAATAATCAACTCAAACTGAAAAAAAAAGTGCTAATCTGCAAGATGGATAATTTTGAGAAGTGGCATTACAACAGTATTAAAAAGAAACCTAAACAGCCTGAAAATAAACCATCAGTAGGAAACATTTTAAATGAGATGACATTAAAAAGTAAAGAATGGTCCATCTGAGTGCTAGAAAACACTGAGCAAATCTTACTTAAAAGCAAGAAGTGACCGTTGTTATAGGCCAAAACCATGTGAAGATGAACTTTCGGCAGGGAAATAGGAGAGAGATAAAAACAATGGAAGAAACATCGTTCACACAAGAGCAAAGCCCAAAATCCTGTGGTTCTTTCTTTTACTTCCAGAGTTAGAGAGCGTCCACTTCAGAGTTGTTCCAGTAAGGGTGACAAATTCTCCTGCAGCTACTTTGAAAGATAGATTTGCTAAATTCGCCTTGGTTCACGGGCAGAAATGGATCATATATACCTCACAAGATAATGTGGGTTTCATTGAAATGCATTTGTTTTCAGCCAGCTAGTGGAGCAACATGTGTCTATCTGTTCCTCAGTTTGCATAATGGATGCAAATTCAGCCATAGCCATACATTTTATTACTTTTGTTGAGAGTTTGGTGATAAATTTTCAGATGTTTTAGACTGAACATTCTAAGACTGTTCCCATTACTGACATCAGTGATTCCTTAACACTTCTTCTAATGATATCTAATTAAAATTAGGTCATCTGACAAGTTAGAAAATACTAACTAAATAAAATTGAATCTGTGAAATCATCTTCTTTGCAGATAAATCATGGACCAAGATGTCCACTAGGTAAATGGGAGCAGTTAGGGAGAGACACTATCTTTGCCTTCTTTTTTTCTTTTTTAACTTTTTCAGTAAATCTTTTTGTGCTTCCTTTGTAGAAGAAGTAGCATTTCTTCATGTTCTCAACACTTTCGTGGATTTGAATTGCTCAAGTCATTTACCTAAAAAATACATTTATTTTAATAAAATTTGCAAAACTAGTATAACGAGTTCCCCTTTGTCAAATTTTTATTTACTCTTAGGTTGAATTAAATGTTATCTTTTTAAATAAAACTTTCACTGACAATTAATGACTCCAGATAGAGTCCTTTGGACTCTCAATAATTTCATAATCATTTTAAACCATAGCAGTGATCATACTGCATCATAATTATTTACAGAGTCCATGAGATATTTGAGGACAAGATAGAATTATTTAGTTATCAGTATAATCCTGGCTTTTACCACAACGCATACATGGGCACTCAATAAATGCATGTTGTCATGGATTGAATAAATGAATGAAAATTTTACCTCAGTATTGCTGAGCTAGCCCACCAATTATTTCTAGATCCTGAATATGAAACTTCTAACATTAACCACTGTCATATGAACAAGACAGATATATTTGCTTTGCTCTCTAGCCTTTTATTTTGAACTATATGCCTTGACCTATTGCCTTAAAGATGCACATCAGAAACAAGGAGTATAGATATCTACTCCTTGTTTACATGTGCATATGTGTGTATGTGCACACATATATGCATGTGTATGTATATATACACACACATATATGTACATTAGGTATAGTGAGGCTGTGCAAATCAATGCTGATACTACATTTACAGCAGATTACTCCAAATATGTGCCATTTATGACTTTTAAGAGAGAAGCTGTAGGTTAAGCCTATCTATGTAAGTATCTTCATATGTAAAATGGGAATAATAATATTACCTCACAGGGTTATTGTTCTATATAACTTTGGCTTTGAGCTCTACATTTTAGATAGCACTAGACTTCATAAATACACATAAATAACATTACTCAAAAACACATAGGTGTCTCAGGAATTCAGGATCTTGTGCTCAGTTCTGGCACAACATATCTCATAAGCCAAAATATCTACTCTCATACTCAACAGCATCTAGACTTCAGGAAAACATTTTTACCAAACCCTTACTCTGTATCTTTGAAAGGAAAGCCAAATATGTACAAATAGTTTGAAAACATATGATAACATTACTGCTGATATGAAGAAAGTCTGCTGAGTGAAGGGAGGATTTGAGCAATGGAAGTTTTTAGATAAAAGGAAAAAAAAATAAGCAACTTGATAAAGATTTTCAGAAAGCAATAATGAAGTAGATTCTTACATATTTATGTGATAATTGTGTGAAATTGTATTGAGTGCAAGAAAATGATTTTTGAGCTAGACATATCTTTTGAATTACATATGTTTTGTTACACATTAAAATCAGGCTTCTGTCTTCCTGTCTAGTTTCTTCTTCAGCAATTCTTGTCAACAGAACACCAGACATATATTGAAACTATTAATTTCAATCATGTTCACCATTTGATGAGATGTAATATATAAAAATCATAGCATTACTTTAAAAATTACAATATTAAGGCATACATTTCAAGGTACAGAATAGAATATATTTTATTTAATAAGTTGTTGGCTTGATTTATAACTTTTAAATATTTTAACACAGGTTGTGTTGCCTCCATTTATATTATTGCACCAGGACCTATAAATATCAGTCATGGGTCTACCCCTAATAACAGTTGCAATAGACTGTTACTTAACATTAATTCATTTCATGCCTAACTGATATCATTTAAGATACACAGCACATCGTCCACTTTTTTTGTGTAATGCATCAAGTCCACTTAAGGCCAATAGTTCTTCTGAAAGTCTGAAAGCCAGCACATAACAACAGTAGTATGATGCCATGCCCAAGACCAAAGGAACGGGCTGCTTGTCATGACTTTGTTACAGATAGAGAGCAGTGTTTAGAGCAGCATTTATCGTTGTGCCAAATATATGAGTTGAATTTGACTCATTTTCTCATGAGGTAGGACACTGATAGAAAATAGCTCAGATATTATAGGGGGTGACCAAGAAAGAGGTTAACTAGCTTGCTCCTAACCCAAGACTCATTATTTCTCACATGGACTATAAAGTCATCTTTGTAAATTTCCTCCCTGTCTTTAGTCTTGTTCTCCACAAATCTAACCTTAATGTGATAGAGTCCTTAGACAGAGTAAGTTAGGGGGAACACATTAGAAACTGTGTCAGAGAAGCTGTCTCTGAGGAAGTGACATCATTTTGCTGAGCTTGGCATGATCAGAAGATTCCTAGCAGAAGGAACAGCAATAACATGTGCTAGCAGTTAGGAAAGGGCTTGACCATATTCAGAGACCATGAAAATGACCATGTTGAACAAGGTGGAAGAGTGGAACAGAGTATTTTCAAATGATAGATAGAGACCACATCACTAGTGTCTCTTTCTAGGTCATGATACACGATGCATGATCTACACCATTCTGATTTCCTATGTAAAACCTTTCAAATCCTCCCCATCACATAAATAATAAAATCCAATCCCTTTAGCATTGTTTACAAAGTCCTCCATAATCATGCTTCTGTCTTCCTATCTAGTCTCTTCTTCAGAAATTCCCTGTCTTTTCTGTAACATTCCTCAAACATAGATCTGGTTGTGATTCTTTGGATACAACATGCTTTTCTTATACATACCTATATTCCATGGCTTCTGTATTATCTTCTTCAATGGGAAATATTACTCTGCTTATATCTTTGAAAGCTAAATTATACATATATAAATAAATGCACACATGGACTTAGTGAATGAATGTCATTTCATTTGATTCTCAAAAACAATTCAATAATTGAGGAAATAGAAACCTATAGGCAAAAGTAATTTGCCTACAGGTGGATCCCACAACTAAGGTGTAGTTGAGCTAAGACTTAAATTCAAGGCCTTTAAGGAAAAATCCACTCCTCTTTCTACTACATGAAGTAGTTTCCCTCCTATTTCTCGTGATAAATGAATAAAATCCTTGCTAAGCATATTATGCTCTATAAATTAATCAGATTGACTAACTGAAGAACCAGGGATCACATTTCTTAATTCTGGAAAAAACTCCAAACTTGCAGCTTCAATTTTCTGCAGGTTCAAAAGCATTAATTTGCTCAGACCACTGTGATTTTTGAGATCCAATTGAGTTCTAATGCTTAATTTGCAATGCTAATTTAACTTTTTCAAAATCTGATAGTTATAGATTCTAAAATAGGTCAAAAATTACAAGAAATTCATACTGTGAGCTAATAACCCTAGAGCAAAGTTCCCATTAGAACATAGAGATTGCAGTTAGGAACTTTTCTCAAAGGGTATAAAACTTCTGGTTTTATATCACTTTCAACAGACTAAGTAGCAACTAGGCAGATAATTAGAGCTTATTCTTTGCATTTAAATTGAGTCCCAAAAGTTTAGGTGTTGTGTTATTTTATAAGCCAAAAGTTATAATGATGTCTTATACTTTAAAGGAGTTTCAAAGTTTAGAAAGTACTTTCTTTTGTATTATTTTATCTTCATGACAATCCTGTGTACTTGGCGGGGGGGATATTATTATCACCCACCATTTTACACGTGCTAAAACAAACTCAGAAGGGCTACATATCACTCAGTGCTACTCAGCAGATGACCATACTTGGCCCCATTTTGGAATCTGAAATCTATTTAAGTTTGTAGCCTGTTGTGTATAGAGAGGGAATATTTTCAGTGACAAACTCTGATAGTACAGAATTTGAGAGTAGTTGCATTATTCAATGAAAAGAGAAAAGAAACATTTATTGCTCTGTAATTCCAGTTTTCAAACTTCTTTCAACCTTGAGATAGTCATAAGACTATAATAAGACAAGATAACAAAGGCTTCTTTAGAATATAGAAGTTGAATATATCTAATGTGAAAATAACTCAAAAAAACATAGTATAACTTATTTTGGCAATATAAAAATAGAGTGAAACTTTATCTCAATCAAAATTCTTTTTTTTTCTTTTTTTTTTTGAGAAATAATAATCAATGGTGAAGACCTCTAGTTAATTCTCTAGCTTGCCAATTTTGGTATCTTCTCACAGACTACAGGTATTTCCTTAAAACAAAAGAAAATGTTTATTTCTTACTCTGTTCAAGAAATATGTTCAATACCATAGGTATAAAAACATGAATAGGATACCATCTGACTCCCCATAAGAACTTGAAAACTATCACAGGACCCGTGTATACACAAATGATGCAATATCTTTTCTATAAGTGGCAATGTACCTAGAAAAAAGCAAAATTTCTCTAGATTTTAGGTTTTTAATGAGAACAGATCATACACAGTTGAAGTGGAGTTCTGAGACCCTTGGAAAAGCAGACATCTCCCTGTACAACTGAAGACAGATTGCCCTCAGGAAGAAGAGATGACCCTTAAGCATGAACTTGTATCCTCAACTGGATGATTCCATGAAGCTGGCCTAAGGAAAAAGAAAACAACAAAGATTTCAAGTAGATGGAGCCTACTTCTGTCAACTGAGTGGGGTGGGGGTGGGGTGAATTAAGGAGTAGATCCTTTGGAGGAAAGCAAAAGAACAACTGTAAATACAGCCTAAGAAACCCCAGTCAAGGGAATAAAAAGACAATAAAGTGTACTTGGCACTTCAATGTCAGTAACTCAGGTAGAAAAAGGAGGTGAAAAGAGCTCACAAAAGTCTTCAGAACTTGAGGTTGTGATGTATGAAGACAAAGACTATGTACTTCACTGCTATTGCCAGGGGGTGAGGGCAGGGAGTGTTGCAGGTGGGGATGTTGGTGACCACTTTAGAAGAAAATCTTCTAAAAGTATTTTATGTGCCAGAACTGGTTGAAAGCTAAAGGAAAGAAGAGTTTTTATTGTGCTTGTCATCGAGTGAGATCATCCAAGGGCTCAGGGATCCTCAAACCCTGGTACTGGTCCGTGGCCTGTCAGGAACCAGGCCGCACAGCAGGAGGTGAGTAGCAGGTGAGTGAGTGAAGCTTTGTCTGCCACTCCCCATCGCTCCCCATCATTTGCTTTACCATCTGAACGATGCCCACCCCCCACACCTCATCAGAGGAAAATTGTCTTCTACAAAACTGGCCCTTGGTGCCAAAAAGGTTGGGGACCACTGCAAGGGCTAACAGAAGGTAAAAGCAAATAAGAGATCTGTGCAAAACTGTGTTCCCTCTCTCACCTATTGATCAGGTGAGTAAAGTGAATGAGGCAATTGACTATGCATTTCAATTTGTGTGTGTGATGCAGCTAGTGAATTGGGATAAGAAAGCCTTATTGTCTTCAGGCCCCTGACATCCTCAAGCGTCCCTGAACTATAGGATCTTGTGATCAGTGACATACAGTGGGATCTAGATTCTCTACTAAGTAGAAGAAGAGGCTCAGATCTAGACTGAAATGGCAGATCTTCCAATAGCTCTACTTTCTTAGAAAGTGCTTAAAGGAAAGACGTGCCAGGCTTTCATTGACCATCAATGTTTGCCCTATTAGCAGACAAGGCCTCTCTGGAAAAATGTCACTCATCTTACGCTTCATCTTTTATGGAGCATTTACTATGTAAAAGTCAGTATACTTAACACTATATATATCTTCCCATTTAAACTCTAGTTATGATACCAACTCTGTAAGGTATTATATGATCTCTATTTTGAGGTCCAAACATTTAAAAGCAAGTTGATATAGCTAATTAGTAGTCACAGTAAAATTCAAGGTCTATTCTTTCTGGTCCCAAAGTTTATACTCTTTGCTACTACTCTAGGCTGACTTCATGAAGTCCACATAAATACACTGCATGTTTCCCTTGTGCTGAATCACAGGCAAATCATTTAACATTTGTATATTTCTTATACACGTCCCCTACCAACCTTCAGTAACCTAGATCACAGAGAGTGAAAGGGAGGAAGGTAGATAAGCAGAGACCAGAGCACCAAGCTGAGAGAAAAAGAGAGAAGGTGGCAGGGGACAGTGGGGAGATGGATTCACAGATAAAGTTGCTATGATGTCAGTGCTATAGTGGTGGTCAACTGGGCAGATTGTCTAACCCAGTACTCTCAAGGAAAGACTGGGATTCTTTCCACCATTATTTCAGATTTTTTCTGTCTTTACTTGGTGTCTTCTCTGAATTATATCCTGAGCCCGCAGAGGCATTTTGCTATGATGGAAAAGAAAAAAAAGAGAGAGAAAGAAGAGGTGGGGGGAAAGAGGAAGAGAAGGAAGAAAACAGGGATAATATATCTTCTAAATTAATTAATATCATGACAAATATACAGGTTAATGGTTTTGATACAATCACTAGGAATACCATACCATTTATTATACATCTGTAATCCAATCTTTACTGTTAGATTTAAACCAAGGAAGCAGCAAATTCTGATAGAAATCATCCCAACTGACTCTCCCTATATCCAATAAGAAAAAGAAGCTTAAAGCAAATACGAGTATTTATTTCTCTGCTTTGCCTCACTTGCTTAAGCTTTTACAGAAAGATTTTAAATGTTCCACTTCATGGATATGATTGAAATAACAGGAAGCCTACAAAGATATATTGAACTGAGACTAATACCTTTTCCAATGTCTTGGAAAGATATAGAACAAAAGTAGAACTTGCAAGTTCCCTTTGTGGTAGATAATTTTTCCTTGCTGAGTTTATCTGAAACAAAAAATCTATATCATTCTTTGGACTGTTCCATTCACTGAATTTTGGCAACCGCTTAGAAAACCAGATTTTATAGCCACATAGTACAAAGAAGAGTAAAATTTGATAATTACTTAGCAAATTTGACCAATATGGGTATGTTTATACGAAGCTAAACTCTGTGCTGGGAAGGAAAGGTCTCAAACCACAAAAAGCAGCAGAGTGAAGTCATTACAGTGAATAGAGAACTGATTTTATAGTCACAGATTCTAGATCAATTCCCCTTTATGACTGGTTATGTAACATAGAGTGAGTTGCTCGATTGTCCTAAGTTTCAGCCTTCTCAAATGTACAGTGGAAATAAAACTAACATGTACAGATACCATGAATATTAAAATTACATGTACATGTCTAAAATAGCTGTTATTCAATCAACGGTAGCTTGTTTTAACATTGCTATTATTATGATGTCAAGCATTCATATGTAGATTTGTCAATTAATCAAATGCACCCTTCAAAAACTGAACTGAGAATTATGTGAAGATATTGCATCATGTAGAATGTCATAGGATTTTTCTATTTTTATGTAGTTAAGCTAAATATATAATAATGACAGACTTGTTAAACTCTGGGGAGTCAATTTAAAATGAGTTTCAGATATATATCTATTCAAATTTATGAAGGGCTATATAAGAATCTGTTCACAGTGGTTATTACGTGAGAGAAAAATAAAGATAGTGCCAAGTTGGGCACTTTTACTTTTCATCTTAGAACTTTAGTGTCATTTGAAATTTTCACGTTGAACACTGCATAAATGTACCTGCGTGTGTGTTTGTGTGTGTGTGTGTACAGTGTATATAACTTAACAAACATTAGCACTGTTAATTCCTGGGTGAGTGGTACTACAAATGTTTACATATATTTTTTACCTGTATTTTCTGTAAAGCCTGATATTTAGGAGTAGAAATTGTGGAATTAGACACATCTGGATTTGAACTGTTTTGCTCCCGTCTTAGCTCCATGATCTTGGGCTCACTGTAAACTTTTCTGATACTCAGTTTTTTGTCTCCAAAATGGTTAGTAATAATTTCCATCTAATGGAAAGATAGTGCAAATCAAATGAGGTGATATTAAGAGACACCAAGCACTATTTGTCGCTGGTGCATAATTAATGTTGAATAAAGAGTGGACATTATTATTTCCATAATGGTCATGTATTAGTTTTATGAGATGAACAAAAAATATAAACACTTTATTCTGAAAGATAAATTATTACACAATATTTAAGAAAGCCAATAGAAACCGTCACCATTCCTTTCATTTATATGTACTCAGAATGATACTTTACCAATTGGCTCACCCACCTTGCAGGAAAGAATTATTTTTCTGAACCTTGACAGCACCTTATCTGAGATGCTCTCATTCGATCTTGGGTTTTAGTTATTTTTGTACATTTATTTTACTTTCCCCCTGCACCGCCCCCCATCCAGTTCCTGGAAAGCTACCAGAGGATATGGTGAAGGACAAGTTATTGATTTCTTTTGATCCATGAAGAGACTGAGTTTCGGAGAACTATATTTATGCACTCAGGATTGTCTAGCCATTATGTGTCAAAATCTGGACTAAATTGCAGGTTTCCTGAAGCTAAATTAATTAGGTCTTAACTACTTCAGAATGTCTCTATAAAACAAGTTCTCCTTCTTGTTCTGATGTCTCATAATGGACATTATAACTCCCTTTTGGCTCTTACCTTGCATTTCAGATACCTTGGTAGAAGTCTTATAGAATTTCATTACTTTTATTTAGAGTGGTTATTTAACCAATTTTCTGGGTCCTCTAGTAAAGTATTTATATTCAGGTTATAAATAGAGTAAGGCAGCCAGCAGAGTAGACAAGAGAGGTAATAAAAGGGATAGCATTGTTTTACCAATTGGCAGTTGGTCATTCATTCATTATAAGAACCACAAGACTGTTAGAAAATTTGAGGATGAGAGCCCTTAGAGATAATTTAATCCAAATTTTTACTTTTGAGTCAACAGAAATTCAAAATAGTAAATGACATGAAAAATTCACATAATAATGACATGAAAAAGTCACATAATAATTAGAAAAGTTTCAGCAAGAATGAATCCATTGAGCTAGAATATAGGCCTATAGGTTTTGGTGTTTTTTTTGTTTTTAATTATAAGCATAGGTCATAGAAGATACAGTTAACAATAGGGAACCAATCATGAAAATATAGGCATGGTCAATATTTTAAACTATTATCCCTGCATGCTTGTTTCAGATTGAAAATACAAAAGCTAAATAATTGAAACACACTTAAAAGACATTATTAAGACTTAGGATAAAATACCTGTCCTTATAAAAGGATAACATAGCAGAGTGAAAAAACTACTGATCTGAGTCTGCACTTACAAACTCTGAATTCAACCAGTCAATTAAAATTTCCTTAGCCTCAGTTTCCTTTTCTTTAATATGCAGCTGATAATGAAAATGACATTGAGAATTATGTGAGACAATTTATCATTATAAAATAGTAAACAGATGGAGTCATATCAATTCATACTCATATGTATCAAGGAGATAATATGAAATATTAAGAAGTGGATGCCATTTCATACCAGGAACCCAGGAAGTCTCACTGAATAGGTGACTTTTGAATTGAGATCTGAAGGAAATACAGGAAAAAATTTGAGGCTGCAGGTTACACAGCTAGACTTAGAAGAGGCTTTATTTGGCTGTAATACCTACTAGACTAAACTACCTAGATATTGTAAAGAATCAGATGCATTCCATGTATTTTCTTAAACATCCAAATGGCAATTCTTTATTTAAATTTTAGTTTCAAAGTTATTTCTTTCTGGATAGGCAATGAAAAATAGTAAGCTGTTGCTATATCAAAATACCTATACTATCTGAATTGTGTAGGACCATAATTTAACTATGAACATATTAAATATTAAGATCCTTCCATGATCAAAAAAAACAGAGTTAAACTTAATAGGTGTCATTGAAATGAAGAAAGAATATTCACCCTTTCTTCAAAAATTCTAGTACCTTAGTATTATTCTTTTTAGAAAAAAAAATTATTGATAATGATTCTAAGTAGAAGACAGTCTTCATGCCTCACCCACATATACCCCCTGAGATTTATTTTTCTTGCTTCAAAAGTTCCAATGATCCTCTATTGCCTCTAAAATAAAGTTGAACTTACTTTCAATGGCATAAACACCTAACCAAAATAAACCAAACATTATCACCAACTATGTAAGTTTCCCCAAACTACTTTCCAATAATCATACATATTATCTAAGGAAAAATCTTGGAAATACACATCTCAGACCTTTTACAAATGTAATTACCTTTCTTCCCATTACAACCATAAGTTTTTATTTTTCACATGTAATTGAATCTGAAGTTTGTGAAACTTCAGTTTTACTCACTGTTTAATGAAGCTGGGTAAATATTTCCTAGAGAAGTCTCTCCGTGTCTGAACTTACACTTTATGTTTAGCTATATGTGGCTATATAAACATGTTTAAATTAAATTATAAATTCAATCCTATAGTAACACTCGTCACGTTTTATTTCCACAGTGGGCGCATGTGGATAGTTGCTACAATATTGGACATCCAGGTCAAGACGTTGGTAGTTAGGATAGTGAAATCTTGGCTTTTAGAGGTCAATGGAATAGAAGATTTGAATTTTAGAAAATAATGGTGTCAAGTGGGAACAATAGCCTCTTTCTCATAATTGAGTGGCTGTCCTTTAAAAGAAAGATCTAACTTGGTCTCCATATCCCCAAAGTTCAAAGTAAGGGAATAAATGAAAACTATTAAGAAAATGGATTTGAGCTTCATATGAAAAACAATTTGCTCTCAAACCATAAAAGGTGGAAGATTTCTTCAGGAGCATAAAATGGATGGATATGTAGTAGAAATGTTTACAGGAGATTTCAGCCCAAGAAGAATGGTTGGGTTATGTGACTCTAAGGGCTCATCCTGCTATTAATGTTGTTAATATCACAAATTGTCAGTGAAAGGCAGAGTGTTTGCTTAAATTCCCCAGAGAAAGAAATTATCTGTGAACACTTCAGTACATACTCCTAAGCCCCAGCTCAGTACTAATGAACTAGAATTTATGGGAGAAATATCTGATAATCTCTGTATTTAATGCACACTCAAGAGTTCTAATATCCAGAAGGAGACTGGGAAACTTTGAGGTAAATGATACCAAAACGATAAGTATCCAGTTCTATCAATGAAGCAGACCAAAGGGGACAGCGCTATTTGGAAAAGGCTTTGTGTAATAGAAATACCTACAGCTGCATTTGGAAAAATAAGCAAAAGTTGAAAAGATGGAAAAGAGGGGAAATGCATTTCAGGAGTCTTGAGCTCAGGAATGACTATGGCAAATTCAGGGACCAGTGAAAGACAGCATTGCCATTTTTTTTTTTTTTTAACATCTCTATTGGAGTATAATTGCTTTACAATGGTGTGTTAGTTCCTGCTGTAAAACAAAGTGAATCAGCTATACATATACATACATCCCCATATCTCCTCCCTCCTGCATCTCCCTCCCACCCTCTCTATCCCACCCCTCGCATTGCCATCTTTGATTGCCATTTTTGACACCTTGATTTTAACCCAGTAACACCTGTTTCAGACTTTTAACTTCTAGAGCTCTAATAGAATAAATTTGTGTAGATTTAAGCCACCACATTGGTGACAATTTGTTATAGCAATAGTAGGAAATCAATGCAGTAGTAGTAGTAAGAGGCAAGTAAATAAACCCATAAGAAAAGAGAGGTGTAAAAAAGCCACATAGTGCAATAAATTAAAATACATAGAATTCTTAGTAAGCAGTTATAAATTTTGAGTCATAGTAGTTTAGGTTTCAGAGAACAGGTGATGATTTATCTGGGTCCTGAAGAATGTCTCTGAGTTTGTAGATTAAACAGCAGAAAAGTCATCTTAGGTAAAAGAAAGAGCATCTGAAAATTGGCAATGGTGTAAGAGAAAACCATAGTGTCAAAAAAAGAAGAAAAGGGGCTTCCCTGGTGGTGCAGTGGTTGAGAATCTGCCTGCCAATGCAGCAGTCACGGGTTCGAGCACTGGTCTGGGAAGATCCCACATGCCGCGGAGCAACTAGGCCCGTGAGCCACAACTACTGAGCCTGTGCGTCTGGAGCCTGTGCTCCACAACAAGAGAGGCCGTGATAATGAGAGGCCCGCACACTGCGATGAAGAGTGGCCCCCGCTTGCCACAACTAGAGGAAGCCCTCGCACAGAAACGAAGACCCAACACAGCCATAAATAAATAAATAAATAAATAAATAGATTAAAAAAAAATGCAGAATCTCAGGCCCAGTCCCAAACCAACTGATTCAGATTCTTCTTTAAAAAAAAAAAAAAAAAGGAGAAGAAGAAGAAGAAAATTTAGCGTAAAATTCACAGTAAGATAAGGACGGGTATGGTGAGTAAAGAGAAGGAATATCACATTCCTCAACTGCAGGGGGAGCACTTACCTGTAGCCTATGTGAATGTCTGTACACTGCACAACCTACAGAGACCACAAGGTGTGTGTGGCCCACTAGTGAGGCACTGAGGATGCTGTGGTAAACAGGATAATGAAGATTTGTGCCAGGCTGAGAAAGGCACGGAATGCTATTATAAATAATGTGGATCTATCCCATACTCAGTAGGGTTCTTACTACAAGTTAATTTTTGGGAAAGAAGTGTCATTAACAGATCTAAATTTAGAAAGATAACACAGATAGTAGTACGAGGTGTATACTGGAAAGTTCTGAGTAAAAGTCCAAGCTATAATTTTATATGATAATACACATCCAAACCAACCTAATTAAATAATTTCGGTGCACATGGGGAGTACCATTGAGAGTTTTCAAGCCCCAATCCATGTTTTTTGAGCTTAGTTACTGGGTGGTATAAACCTCTTCAGGTCCTAGTTACCTGAAACATTAAGGTGGTAAATGTGACCATTTTCATATCTGAAAACACTTCTTTGGGTATGATTTTTGTTGTTTCAGATATGTTTTGATTCATATTGGAATAATGCATCATCAAAATGAAACCAACAACTGTTTTGCTATGATTTTTATTGATATTTTGTACTCAGAGTATAGGTCATATCAAACTGTCAAATACTTCACTGATTCTTTATTCTTTCCTTTAATTTACAGTTTAAATTTTTGACCTGCATTGGAATAGCTGCTAGTTACCTGCTGGGAGGTGGCATGATTCATGGATTAAGTACCACCTGATGTCTCAGGGCTTCAAAGATTTGCTTTGGCCCAGCTCACTTAGTTCTTCATCTTTTTCTCTTGATGTTAAAAATAAAAACAGAAGTACTAACCTTTGTACCCTTACAGAAATATTCAACACTCTGACAAATATGTAGTGAAAGAAAGAGGAATGTTCCAGCTTAATTGGATTTAATGTCATTTTACGTTATCTAACCATGAGAATTTTAAAGAAGGAAAGTATTCATTTTTAACTGGAAAAGCTAAAGAACAAAAAGGAAAAACATAGAGGACAATGTAGATTATAATTTGATATTTACCTCCATGCAGTGGCAGTTTCCTATAATATAAAAAAAGAAATAAAGATGATGCCAAAATATATATTAAAATCCCCATGTTCTGCAAGAGCCTGAAAATACTTTTCCATTCTATTTAATATTCTTCTGACACTTACTATAATATAGTGTACAATCATAACATAACTAACTCTTCAAAAATAAGTATATTGGTTGAGCTTCAAGATGGCGGAAGAGTAAGACATGGAGATCACCTTCCTCCCCACAAATACATTGGAAATAGATCTACATGTGGAACAACTCCTACAGAACGCCTACTGAACACTGGCAGAAGACCTCAGACCTCCCAAAAGGCAAGAAACTCCCCATGTACATGGGTAGGGCAAAATAAAAAACAGAGACAAAAAAATAGGGATGGGACATGAACAAGTGGGAGGGAGCTGTGAAGGAGAAAAAGTTTCCACACACTAGGGCAGAGACTGCGGGTGGCAGAGGGGGGAAGCTTCAGAGCCACAGGGGAGAGCGCAGCAACAGGGGTGCAGAGAGCAAAGTGGAGAGATTCCCGCATGGAGGATCGGTGCCAACCAGCCCTCACCAGCCTGAGAGGCTTGTCTGCTCAGCCGCCGGGGCGGGTGGGGGCTGGGAGTTGAGGCTCGGGCTTCGGAGGTTGGATCCCAGGGAGACGACTGGGGTTGGCTGCGTGAACAAAGCCTGAAGGGGGCTAGTGCACCATGGCTAGCCAGGAGGGAGTCCGGGAAAAGGTCTGGAACTGCCGAAGAGGCAAGAGACTTTTTCTTGCCTCTTTGTTTCCTGATGCGCGAGGAGAAGAGATTAAGAACGCAGCTTAAAGGAGCTCCAGAGACGGGCGCAAGCCGCAGCTATCAGCGCGGACCTCAGAGACGGGCATGGGGTGCTAAGCCTGCTGCTGCAGCCACCAAGAAGCCTGTGTGCAAGCACAGGTCACTCTCCACATCTCCCCTCCCGGGGACCTGTGCGGCCTGCCACTGCCAGGGTCCCGTGATCCAGGGACAACTTCCCCGGGAGAACACATGGCGCACCTAAAGCCGGTGAAACATCACACTGGCCTCTGCAGCTGCAGGCTCACCCCGCATCTGTACCCCTCCCTCCCCTGGCCTGAGTGAGCCAGATTCCCCCGAATCAGCTGCTCCTTTAACCCTGTCCTGTCTGAGCAAAGAACAGATGTCCTCAGGTGACCTACATGCAGAGGTGGGGCCAAATCCAAAGGTGAATCCCAGGAGCTGTATGAACAATGAAGAGAAAGGGAAATCTCTCCCAGCAGCCTCAGGAGCAGCGGATTAAATCTCCACACTCAACTTGATGTACCCTGCACCTGTGGAATACCTGAATACACAACAAATCATCCCAAATTGAGGAGGTGGACTTTGGGAGCAATGATATATATATATATATATATATATTTTTTTTTTTCCCTTTTTCTCTTTTTGTGAGTGTGTATGCATATGCTTCTCTGTGTGATTTTGTCTGTATAGCTTTGCTTTTACCATTTGTCTTAGGGTTCTATCTATACTTGTTTTTTAAATTTTTTTCATATAGTTTTCAGCGCTTCTTATCATTGGTGAATTTGTTTTTTGGTTTGGTTGTTCTCTACTTTCTTTCTTTGTTTTTTCTTAAATTACTTTAAAATTCTTTTTTTAATAATTATTTTTTGTTTTATATTTTAATAACATTTTTATTTATTTTATTTTATCTTATTTTAATTATATTTTTCTTTCTTTATCTTTTCTCCTTTTTATTCTGAGCCATGTGGATGACAGTCTCTTGGTGCTCCAGCCAGGCATCAGGGCTGTGACACTGAGGTGGGAGAGCCAAGTTCAGCACATTGGTCCACCAGAGATCTCCCAGCTCCACATAATATCAAGTGGTGAAAATCTCCCAGAGATCTCCATCTCAGCGCCAAGACCCAGAGCCACTCAACGACCAGCAAGCTACAGTGCTTGACACCCTATGCCAAACAACTAGCAAGACAGGAACACAAACCCACCCATTTAGCAGAGAGGCTACATAAAATCATAATAAGGTCACAGACACCCCAAAACACACCACCAGACCTGGACCTGCTCACCAGAAAGACAAGATACAGCCTCATCCACCAGAACACAGGCACAAGTCCCCTCCACCAGGAAGCCTACACAACCCACTGAACCAACCATAGCCACTGGGAGCAGACACCAAAAACAATGGGAATTATGAACATGCAGCCTGTGAAAAGGAGAACACAAACACAGTAATTAAGCAAAATGAGAAGACAAAGAAACACACAGCAGATGAAGGAGCAAGGCAAAAACCTACCAGACCTAACAAATGAAGAGGAAATAGGCAGTCTACTTGAAAAAGAATTCAGAATAATGACAGTAAAGATGATCCAAAATCTTGGAAATAGATTGGAGAAAATACAGGAAATGTTTAACAAGGACCTAGAAGAACTGAAGAGCAAATAAACAATCATGAACAACACAATAAATGAATTAAAAATTCTCTAGAAGGGATCAATAGCAGAATAACTGAGGCAGAAGGACAGATAAGTGACCTGGAAGATAAAATAGTAGAAATAACTACTGCAGAGCAGAATAAAGAAAAAAGAATGAAAAGAATTGAGGACAGTCTCAGAGACCTCTGGGACAACATTAAATGCACCAACATTCGAATTATAGGGGTCCCAGAGGACGAAGAGAAAAAGAAAGGGACTGAGAAAATATTTGAAGAGATTATAGTTGAAAACTTCCCTAATATGAAAAAAGGAAATAAT